>NW_010557617.1:2882-3349 GCF_000687285.1 Phaethon lepturus | reverse complement strand
GGGTCGGCTCTGAGGGGGGGGCCCTGCCGGTCACTGCCGTCCCTTTTTTTTTTCCTTCTTGGAGTCTGTTCTTATAAATTATTAGCTAAAACTTGCTGAAGGGAGCTTAGTGTGTAATCTGAGCTTTTAAGAAACATTTCACTGTATTTTCTTAAACACAAAGAAAGACTTTGTTAAAGGAACTGCCTGCACTATCTGGATTTAATTTGTCTCTGAAGAGATCCAGCCCTCTTCAGCTGTGGGAAAATAAGAAACCATATTGTGATTTAACAATTAACAGATAAAACAAGAAAACACTACATGCTGATGGTGCCAGGACGAGGGTAATATTTAGAAAATCAAATAATTCACTCAAATAAACAAATCAGTTGGTTTAGCAGGGGGGAAACAGCAATGGCTTTTGAGATTAGCTGACCAGGAAATCCATCTGCTGTCCTTCAGAGGCTGGGAAATAAAACGCCGTTGGG
>NW_010557617.1:0-2747 GCF_000687285.1 Phaethon lepturus | reverse complement strand
GAAGAGAGGGCTTTGCACAGTGCTGCTCGGTCTGCCAGCGGTTCGAGAATCAGCGTTACTCGCCTCAAAGAGCGTAAGGGTTTCGTAGCGCCGTCTGCATACGGCTCATCGTAGCCGAGCATGCGTCCTCGCTATCCGGCTGGGCTCTTTGAATGCCACGGATCGCACCGTGGGAAGGGATCTGCTGGCCGAGCTCCCGCCGAGTCCGTGCCCCCCACCGCCAGGCCCCGTGCACGCGGACGCGTGCCCCTCTCCACCGCCCCTGCCGCGGCCGTGGGGCTCCCCGAGGACCTGTCTTTCCAAGGCAAACCTAACAGCAACACGGCTGCAGAAGTCTTGCGTGCCACGAGCATGAGGAGGAGATATATTTAACCCTTGATTCTTGTGTCATTATCTGAGGCTACGGGACAAAAATACCTCCAGGCAGCGTGGCACTGGACGCCGCAGCGCTCCTGAATGACTGGTACTCATTCACAGTGCTCGGAAACACTGTCTGCTAAAAAATGCTTAAGATTTACATTAGAGATTTCAGCCTATGTCACACTACGATGACCAGGTTTTTGGTGTTGTGGTTTAGATTCTGGTAGTGATTCCAGGGAAACCTTCTAGCAGAGCACAAAATGCAGTGAATTCACAACGGTATAAAATGGTCATAAAACCAAATCCTCAGCATGCCATACTACCACTGCAGCACCTCTTGCTCTAATATTTTAATATACATATTAAATTGTCATAAAAATATATCATGAAAGGAGTTACAAAATTACAATTTCCTCTCCACAAGGTGCCTGTTTCTGTTACTGCAATACATTGCCAAAAATGTATTGTACATACAGGCAGGATCAAGGTTTCCATGTGCAATAATAATAACTTAAAAATCTATTTTCATGCTGTTCAGTATATCTGGATTGCTGAGGGTAAATGGGATAAACTCAGGATGCTTATGCTCTATTCATTTTCCCAAGGACAGGCACCATAAATGTCACAGCATTTGATAATACTAAAAATATTTCAATGAGACTTTTTTCCCCCCATGTTCTTACACTTTTCTAGAGAGGTGCTTTCATTTGTATGGAGGTATAGACCAACATTTTCATGAGTGAACACGGGGATGGATGTAGGTATCTCAGTTGTTAACGGAGGTGCAGATAATGGCACGCATTACAGCAGCTCCGGCTGGGCTCACCGGGCGGCTCGCCATGACGAGCTCCCTGGAGCCGCGCAGGGCTGCGATGTGGCGCTGGGGTGGGACGCCGCTCTCTTTGGAGAGCTGTGCCAGGCTAGAAACTCCAGCTTTGGCAGGGAAGGCCAGACACCGACAACAAAGGCGAGACCGTCAGAGAAAGAAATTACCCGAAGAAAGCCAGAGGACTGTGTGGCCAACCCTGCCAGCCGAAATGCTGCCCCAGGACCTGCTAGAAACGCCCGGTACGCCCCGAGCACCACCTCCGAGGTTGTGCTGTGTATGACACTTGCTCCCTGAGACCACGAAGTGGCAGCACTTGCAAACTTCCAGCAAATTCTCTTTTTTAATTTTTTTAAACTCTCAGGCTAGCTGGAGCTGTTGCTCGTAAGAAGGCGTATACGGCGTGTATCCACGCGCAAAGTCAAGTCCTCACTAAATCCTTTCTTACCTCCTACCTGGCAACTCGTGCCTACCCTGTAAGGCTTCGGAAGTCCTGGCCTGTCCGTTGCGACATGCTGACTTCCCGCTTCAGTGCTACAAGTTCCCAAGACACCGCACCACTCAAAGCAAGGGGCCGTAGTTTTATTATCTCTCTGTTTCACCAGTACCGGTATATTGGTATAGCTTTTCCACATGTTTGGGTTAAGATTGCACGGAGGCAAAACAGGGCAAACCTTTCAGGATCTGGTGGACTAGCGGTCATCCATGCAACGGGCGTGTTTCCTGGGTGCGTCTTGGTGCTCGGAGACTTGCTGCTTAAGAGAAGCAAACTGTTTTAGTAAGAGGTGTCTGTGCGAGGGCAGTTGTGTCGTTGAAGCATTTTATGTACCGGCCTGCAGGCAGCTTCGCCTCCTGTGATTTTAATCCCTCCAGAAGATTTCTTTCCCTCTTCAACATAAACATTTTCTTTGCGGTTTCAACATGAGCTGTAATCAGAAGTCACCCTGTGTCTTTGTCATATGAGAAATCCGTGTTTTCAAATACATTATAAAAATACCAGATTTTGCAGTAAAAAAAAATCTGCAGTAATAAAGTATCCCTTTATCACAATTTGCAAAGCTAAGGTTCAGCCTCACTCCTCTGCAGCATTTATACCTAGGAAGGCATATTGTCCCCCATGCCCCACTGGGTAATTAAATGCTGGTGAAAATTTGTGCTAATAGGAGTTTTTACAATGCACAGATTTCCTTGTACTTCTTCCCTCAAGAAGTTAATATATCCCAGTGAATTAGATGCTTCACTGCAAGCTTTTCTTCGATGGCGAGAAGTTGCCCTGCTCTGTGGACTTGGTTAACTGCCTGTCGAATTTGCCTCACGCATCTCGACCACACTTAAACAAGCGCGTGCAGTGCTGTGGCACAAAATGCAAACTGCATACGGATATGACGAAAATGTAGCCATGGTATTTTCAACAGTTAAATTATTTGTGGAAAAGTAAACCGCGGCATTACTAATTATGCAATTAATTGTTTCAAACCCGACAGTTGTGCACGCGCGAACGCGTTCTCGCACACCGCACGGGACGGCCAGATAAATGCGCCCGTCGCGCACAAACGCCTTT
>NW_010557616.1:10246-11636 GCF_000687285.1 Phaethon lepturus | reverse complement strand
CGGCTGGCCGCGGGGGTGTGCTCCTCCAGGCGCGCCGGGAGCCGCCACTGTGGAGCAGGTGTGACCGGTATTTTTAGGATTTTGCAGTTTACTCGCCTTGGTAGCTGCTGGAGCTTTTTTGCCTGACCTTGGGATCTGCTGTTTCCGACGTTTGCCGTCAGCAAGCACGACAGCTTTTGGAGCATGGGGGGTTGTTTGGTTTGTTTGGGTTTTTTTTGAGAGCTCTTATCACTCGTGTTGTATTGCTGCAGAAAAGGAACATTTAAAGATTAGAAAAGGACAATTAGGAGAATACTTTATCAAACTAAGACCTAAAAAGATATTGTAAAACCTCATTAAAGACTTGCTTTAAAAAAGGAATTAAAAGCAACAGTGTTCTGAAAGATAGGAGGCAACAGAAAATTTCTGGAACAAGGATGAAATGAGGCCAGTACATTTGCTGGCACAATGTGAAAGTGCCAGCTTCGATTCCCAATTATTCCCTGGGCTGCCGCAGTGCAAATACATCACCGCCGGTCCCAGGGAGAGGGAGCACTCGATGCCGTTGACTTGCATGTTCTGTCCCTCCTTTTCGTCTTCTGTGAACTCCACTATTTGGTAACAGACCGAAGCCTTTCCTTCACTGGGGACTTAAATTTAAATTTCTTTTGTCTGGGTGCTTGCCTACCTTCACAGGTGTTGCTGAACTTACTGTTTTTGAGAGATCACTGACAAAGGTGTCTGCAGTACATTTGGTATAAATACACCAGCAGGCTCAAAAGTTTATTGAGGCCATTTGCTTGCATGCAGAGAACATGGTCATAAAATCCTTACTTCAGGAGGGGCAGGCTGAAAACTAAAGAAAATACATTAAGCTTATATTAGGTGAACGAGTTTATCAAACCGAAGCTGAACTTAACTATTCTTTAAGTTGTTTTTTTTTTTATAGTATGTGACTGAGTCCTAAATAAACTGAAAGAAATTGTTAGCTAATTTTACGTGTGATTAAGAGTAATTTTGTAGGCAGGATGTCATTGACAGGTTTTGTGATTTGAAATACCCTTTTTTAACTGATTACTCTGTAGTATATTATACATTGATATTGTTGCTGAAATATAATTCTGCGTTAACTATATTTTGTATTGTGGTACACAAATTAAGTCTCCTAGTAGGGTATGTACTGTTACGGCTAAATTGTAGTGTATTCATTATGCGAGTGAGGGTTTTCAGTGTCTGGATGGTAATTTACACTTGAAACGCGTTGGCTGCCCGGCACATTTTCTGTGAAGGCTGTGAAGTACCTTGGGTACTCTGCAAGGTTCCCCTTCCCCCAAAGTGCTAATGTAAACTGCAGCTGGAGTAAAAGCTAGCAAGGACTATTTTTAGCAAGGCTGTTGCAGCTGGGGGAGGG
>NW_010557616.1:0-10215 GCF_000687285.1 Phaethon lepturus | reverse complement strand
AGAGCCTTGGGTGCTGGAGGAGGGTCTGCCAAAGGAGCGGGGTGCTGGTGGAAGCCCATCCAGCCCAGTTCAGGTGGCCGGCTGTATGGTCTTTGCTGAGAGATGGGTGTTTTTACAACTAAAAACAAAAACAAAAACAAAACCCCAAACCAACCAACCAAAAAAACGGGGGGGGGGGGAGGGGAACCGGGGGGAGGGGAACCCACACAAACAAAACAAAAAAACCCCAGACCAACAAAACAAAAAAACCCCACCAAACTTCTGAAGCCTAAGTAAGTTTTACAAATAAATGACAATAGCAATATACAGGCAAAGTCCCCCCAAATTGTGTTGATTTGCCATTTTTGTTCATACATTGCCAATGTTGGTAATACTTGCAAAGTTGTTGAAGGCCACATCTGGAACACTCTGTCCACCACTTTTGCTATTAAGGCATCTCAGTTGGATTTTAATTACTCATGATGTTATAAATTCAGGGACGCTGTGAAAAAGTTAGGCAGCTTGAAGCTTCATGTATGGCAAGGCACTCTTCTTACATGGCTTCACAAAGAGTGTGGCTGCTCTCTGGATATTCTTTCATCAAATTGAGTCTCAAGAGTGAACCAATCCTTGCTGGAGTCTAGTAACTGTTATTTTGGTCTTTTCATTAGCTCTGCCGATTGGTGTGTGTGCCACAAAGAACAGATTTTGCAGTTAAGGGGTACCATCTCGGTACCATCTTGGTTTAGCCTGAATGGCTTCTCTTCACCATTTCTGCAGGAGGACTTCACTGTTCACCTGTGTTCCATGGAGCTGAACTGCTTTACGATCCACACATACTGTAATCAAGGGCCAGACTTGAGTGAAACTTAGTTTACTGGTTTGTTGATTTGATTTTGGATAGTGTGAGGTTTTAAATGAAATCAGATGAGTGAAGGATATTATTGTTCAGTCTTTCATGGTACTAATGCCAAGGAGTATTGCAATGTCATCAAGAATCTTGCCAGAATGAAGTGGTTTTGTAGGAGGAGTGAGAGGGTGGATTTAGAGAACTCGTCCTGTCTTACCAGCATAGATGATATATTCCCCAAATGGGCATTCCAAACTCTAGGATCCTGCTATGTCACATCAAAATGTAGATACGGTATGTTACCTGTGTATTTTCAATGCTAACTCTAATACTTAACCCCTATTGTTAAAAGTTTATTTCAAAAATAAGGCGTACAGTATGTATGAAGTGTGAAATAGTCTTACGTGATGTTACAAGTATAAAATACTCATTATTGTCACAGTGTGTTATCAAGGGAACCAGTAATTAAAATACCTAGTTTTAAAGAGCTAGTTGGAAAAGAGCGTGTCAGACTATAACTTACTTTATTGTGAGTTATGTGGCTTGTCAGTGAATTTGCAAATACCAATATGCTCCATGTTGTGAATTCCTCCGTGCTGTCAGAGCTCCTTGGTAGGCAAGATCCTTGACCCTTCACCATTGCTTCTGGAGTACTTCACTGTCTCCCTCTCCTCCACGGAGCTGAAGTGCTCTAAGATCCAAGCGGTTCGTTACCATTCCTCGTTTTCACCAGCTCTCTGCAGACATGACGTTTCGGTTTTCCTCCCCACCTTCTCCTCTCTCGGGCGGGTTGTAAGTCGTGCGGCTGCACAGAGGCATTCCCAGCTCGTAAGGAGGGTGACTGGGGAACAGGCAGGGGAAAACAGGGCAAGGCAGGACTGGACAGGTCAAAGCAGAACTACATTCATTAAACTAAAAAAACCCACCAAACCCCGAACCTGGCCCTCAACCAATTTTTAGGATCAGAAAGGTGTTCAGCCATTTCCCAGTTTCAATCTGATTGGAGCCAAGCCTTACCAGATGCATGGGAAGCTGTAGCTCCACTGCTGCTTAATTGCTTCGTGTTTAAAAGATAATTAGGAACTTTATTTAAAAATAGTAACTTTAGTGTTCAGTCCATTAAATTTGTCACCAAGGTATTTTCATTAGACTCCCAGCTGTTTTCTTATTGGAATTGTGAACTAAAAATAGGTGGGATTTCTGCTGTTCTGTGCAGAGGCTGGTACCTCCATTTCAGCTCTGACTTTCCCTAATGATGTGAAATGTGTTTGTTTCCCTCGGAGCTTTCTTCTGCGCTGTATTTAAGAAGGTCCTGCTAATTATGCCAAAATTGTGCGCTGTGGTTTTCTGATAAAGTCACGTGGCTGTACAGAATATGAAACTGATTTCCCTCAAGACAGGTCTTACAAATGAAAGATTAGTGCCGCACCCAGTACATTTTTCTTTTTTCACCAGTCTGTAAGAGATGTTTGCAATAATTCAACAAATACCTTTTAAAAGCAAACAAACAAACGCTAATGAACACAGGTTTGTTACTATTATTATGAGGGGTGTGATTTACCCTCTCAGCGCAGTTCTCATGAGCAGTCCCTTTGTTGCACATAATTGAAATCACAGTGTAGATTGTGAGATAAATGACAATTACCATGTTTATATTGTATGAAACATAGCGTTCTTTTGAAACAAAACTCTGTAATTAGCAGAATCTGTACAAGCATATGTTGCTTTTATGCATATATGGATTACAGGGCGAAGCAGGTTGTGGTGTCCACGTTTAAGTAGCGTATCTTTTAAATTCTGAACTGTTGCACATTTATTCCCGATACCCATACCACAAAGCATCATAACGGATGAACGCTAGGCATGCAGAAAACTGAAACAGCTTTTTACTCTACAGAGTTAGACACATGTCTACGTAAATGTATGACAGTTTCCCTGCATACTTACTTAGAAATCAGTAATACATTAGAAAAGTTCCATTTTTCAATTGTGAAGTTAGTTGAAGATTTTTTTTTTTTTCGTTCCTTGAGGTACCTTTTGACTGTAACTCCACTAAATATCTGTGGCTTACACTGATCAAAATGGGTGTAGGTAACAGGAGGAAGCTTACTGCAGAGCCGTGTGGGGCTTGGGTGGCTGGGTTTTCCTCTTTAAAGGCTTGGTGTTTAGAGCCACAATCAAGAAAGTCAGTGACCCGAATGTAAATTATATTGGGCTTTTTTCTTTCTTTTTTTTCTTCCCCGTTCTATTGTCTTTAAGCAAAGAAACAGAAAATCATAAGACGTGTTAATAAAACAGAGGTGTCTCAAATGGAAGTGGGTTCATTCGAAGGAGGGGATTTTTCTTTTTTAATTAAAATTAAGGGTATGCTTATCTGCAGAAGTACGCCAATGATAGCCCTTTAAAACCTGTATTTAGATGCAGTGTATCACTCTGGCATGGTTTATTAGCGTCTCAGATCTTTTTTAATTTTCTCATCTGCTTGTCGGCAGTCTGTTCCTTGGACTTCCTGTGCGTGTGTATTTATACAAAGAAGATAACTGTAGTTTTACAAGCTGAAGCTGTAGGAGCTAAATGTGGGCGGGATGGGGTGAGGGAAAAGTGCCATATTGAGTTCTGCACCTGTCACTGGTTTTGAGCATCACAGTCAATACAGGGCAGCTAGTGTGTGCAAGATGCTGCAAAAATGTCTTAGGCTGGAAAACAGAAGAAAACAGAGAATGGCTATATTTAGTAGTTGCATATTATGAACTTCTGTGTAATACATCAGTTGCTGCACTTAGGCACCCTTTTTTGGTGAATCTAATAATTTGCTGCTGAGTAGAGGGAGTGGCATTAAAATATTGTGTGGTAAAAGCTGTTTCACATATGGTTATAATATTTATAGACTATATATAAAGTACCTGATACAGTGTAAGTCATGTAAGAACACACCTCCTTTTCACCAGAACCACTGAGCTTTCTCTTCAGACTTTCTCCCCATCTGACCCATCTGATCTGAGTCTCTTCCACCTTGCAGTCTTTGCTGCTGTTCTCAGTGTAAACCATGATCCGGAAGTTCTAATTATAGTAATGCAGAACAAATGGAAATCCTGGAATTGTCATCAGCACTCTTAAATCGCAGAGTTGCTAGCTACAGGTATGAGAGCAATAGGTGAGCCAGCCCAGGCTGCAGCTGGGTCAGGATCGTTCCACCAGAGCTGCTGCACGCCTCTGCTTCCTAGCACAGCTCTGAATTGCACGTTTGTTACCAGACACGTGGGCTGTGAATGTCAGATGCCCGCTAAGTTTTAGGCACATATTTGAACAAAGACTGCAACACTAAAGGGTGCTGTACATCATTTAGTGCTCCTTGGCAGTAAGATGTCATAAGAGGGTTGCTGGGTTTGTGTCTTTGTGCAAAATAATAGACTTTGATATTGAGCACAGCTTGGTAAGGGCAGCCAAAGCCCCAGCTAGTTCATATGGGTTCCCATATGTTGATGTGGGAATATGCACTACATTTGGGGAAGAGAAATAGCTTCTCAGACCCCTTCTCTTCTTTCCCAGTGCAGCAATTCTGCCCATGATTTTTAGTGTCTGTTTTAGTTCCATTCTTCTCCCAAGACTGTTTAAATGTTGCTTTCATGTAGAAGAGAAAATTTTTAATCTGTTAACAAATAATTTAGGTTTAGCTTTTCAGCAATTTAAAATGCAAACATGAGACACTGCCCTCTGCAGACAAAGAGATGGTCAAGGTGTGTGTGTCCTCTACTGGGATCTTATGGCTTTTAGTCATCCAGTGAGTGGAATTTGGAAATTTTCTGGAACTTGAATGCATCCCTTGGACTCCTGAGTTCGGCTTTTCTTTCCCTTGGAGTCCCTGCTGCCTGGTTGTGATTGGAGGAGGGTGAGGAGTCCACCCACTTGTGGTGCAAAAATAAGATGTTATTCATAGCTTTGTGATACTTTCTTTTCAGTGTAATAAAATAAAAAAGCATAAACCAGCATCATTTGGGTTCCAGAATTAATGCCCACTGAGATGAAATTCTTTTCCACCTCTCAGTGTGTTTGTTTCATGCTACCTGCACAGGTAGAGCTCACCGCACGATTTTGTACTTGCTTCACAACCATAATGGCTAGAATCTTTCTCCTTCCCCAATCCCCTGAGGAAGTGGGGCTAAAGTTAGGGTTTCCTGAGAATGTGTCAGTAATTTAACTAGCAGGGTTTTGTACTGTATACCTCAGCGCAGAGGTTCTCCTCAGCCTCGGTAGAAGAGCTGTTTGTGGTCAAGGCTCTGGCACTGCCTGGGAGCACAGAGACCCATGTCCGAGGAGAGGACGGGGCTGTGGGAGAACTCCCTGCCCAGGCATTCTCAGTCCTTGGCCTCTGGGTAAAGTCCGCTGACAAGGAGGCCAGCGAGGGCGGTGCGTCTGTGTCACCTTCAGTACCTCCTGAATCTTAATATGCTCCTGAGTATAAGGTTCCATTTCACGATAGAGCTATCTGTTCTGCTGTTGAGGATTTTTAAAGTTATAAAGCTGAAATAATTATGTTCTATGAATAATATATTTAGTAAGTGTTCAGGTAATTACAACACTTTTTTGTAACTGTAATAAATAGAGTCAATAAAGCTAATTTAAAAGAAGTAACTCCACCTGAAGCAGCTGCATTATGACTTCCTCATTGTAACATTGTCTTAAGCTAATTAGAGAATAAGGGATTTTAAAAGTCCTTCCAAAATTTCCCCTCGCCTCCTTTTTCCTGTGCACTCGCCCAGCAACTCTTTCTCACGCGTGCGCATCCATCACCCACGCGCATCCCTGCGCACTTGCTCCAGCCCTGTCTCGGTGCCGTGTTCCTCGGCACCTGACCGCTCGTCTGCGAGTCGGAACTGCGACGGAAAACCTCTCTCTGCCGAAAGCAGCAGACGTGGCTCTGGGCTGAGAGAGGAAACGGGCTAAGGTTGTGCCTTGTCAGGGATTTTACTTTTCCTGTGCACACTTCGTTCTAAATTCTCTGTTACTTTAATCTTAAAAGCGCGCAGCTTAGAAAAGTCCATGTTAAATGGCCACGCCTCTGAGAAAAGGAAAAACTGCAATGTGAGCTGCTGCAAGTCGTTTGAAGCGTTGGCTCCTGAGCAGGTATTGACAGGTAGCGCTGCGCAGACACCGATGGCCGTTCCAGTCCCGAGTGCCTGCCGCAAGCGTCACGTGCGACGCTGGCGTAAAAGAAATGAAACATTTCAGCGTCCTATGTGCAGGATAACAGTCCAAATTACTGCCTTTTTGCAAAAGACCCCAACTTCCTAAAACACTGAACAAAAATCTCAGTTGGGATGGTGCCTAAGTAGGCAAAATTCCAGCGTTGGACTTACGTTCTTGCATGTTAAACATGTGTATTTAAATAAGGCAGTGAAGTCCTCCCTACCACCCTGCTCAAAACCCAGCAGCGGTTTGTCCTCCCAGTGTTTGGGGCTCATCTGGGGCCTAATTCCTTCCCTGAGCTATCACTGCTTCCCTAGTTCCTGCGGAAGTTCAGTCCTGGGATCAGAATTCCTTTTCTGTCACGTGAGAGCGTGTCAGCTCCGCCTACCTCCGTCTCTAAAATTTCTGTTAAACATTATGTTGCCCATTTTTCAGATAGTGGCTGGGGGAGTGTCTGGTTCTGTAATTCTCAGCGTTTGGGACGTAGGTTATACAAGCCACACACAAGCTGAAAAATGTGGGAACTGCCTGAACCTCTGATTTGTTCATTTTTGCAGCTAGCTCTGTTTCTTCAAATTATGGAAACTAGTATGAAGTATTAGTTTATTTATTCTTTTATCATCTGAAAGACGTGGTGCAAATACCTATAAATAATGCTTATAAAGCATTTTGTGGCTGTCAGTATGGTTTTACTCCTACTTCAGATCTAGCTCTTTGGTTGTCTCTTTTTTGTTTTGTTACTATCTGGCTGTGGTTTTTGGTCCCAGTTGTCGAATGAGCATGGTTTTATTAACATTATAAATTATTAACATAATTTTTATTTTATTTATCACTGATGTCACTGATTTTGTCCAAATACTGCGATTTTAAAATTTTATGTAGGTGATGGTCTTTATCAACTGAAAGCAATTCTACTGATTTGATGGCACTGGAGAGAGCTAAAGACCATGAGGACAAGGTTCATATAAATACTTTGTTGAAACACAATGAAAGGATATCCCATTAGGTTCACCTGTTTTAATTGCTCAGAGCAGCCTATGGTAGGGGACATACAAAATGCATAGGTTGTTGCCGTATTAAAAATGGCATCTGAAATTGAAGCAAGCATTCATTTGCTGATTTGAATGCAAAGATACCGAGGGGGTTTCAAACAAATTTATATATTGTAGAGGCACTCTTTAATTCCATTAAAAATTATTCATACTGATTTTTGCCTAAATGACTTCGCTTAAACAGTCTCCTTAGCCTAAGTTAGCCGCAAATATTCTTAAACCTGTCTAAGAAGTTCTGTATTGCACCTGATTGATTTAAACAGGTTTTGAGAAATGATTAAATTTAAAGTTTCTCTCCACGTTTGGCCCCCACAGAGCACAGGAGTGCTGCAGTTATGTTGAGTTCTTCAGCTGTATAGAAAGTCTGCGACTTTAGCTTACGATTAAAAACAACTTGCAATGGAAAAATGCCTGACCTTTTTCATAGATACAGACCTTGTCCTACCTTCCAGAAAGCAGGCATACAAAAAAACACATTAAGAATACGGATATTTAAGGAGGGGCAGGGTGGGAGAGACGTTCACAATCGGCCATACTTGAGTTCTCACTAGCCCAGCTTGATGATTTTAAGTAAAGACCATAGAAACAATTTGTTATTTTCTTACAATTAAGTGTTAGACTTAAGCTTTTCTTTCCTTGTGTAAAATTAAAAATCACAGTCTTTAGTGTGCAGAGCTTTTGCTGAAGTAACTGAAAAAGATACGAAACTTGATGTAGTACCTAGGAGTTTGATTCTTCAAGATGACAATCTTCGAGAGTCACAGGAGGTGAAAACCATTTCAAGCGTCAGGAAAGGCAGAAATCGCAGCAGGTGAGTCAGGGAACAGCCTGAGAGCGCAGGCTGCCGCGCTCGCCTGCTCACCAAGCCCGATTCCCACCCTCACATCCGGGGCTGGAGTTCCCTGGGAGCTCTCCAGGCCCGGGGTGCCACTTGCCATTCCAGTAACGCAGGAGTTGTTCAGAGGCAGCTGATACTCTGATTTCTGATTCATTCGCTTCTTGTTTTATTTTAAACACCGATTCATTAATAGGGGTAAGTAAAAATTAAGGCAGGCAAACAAAATTGTTTTGATACGTAGAAAAGAGGCAATATCCCATATCTAAAGCAATAGATTTGATGGTGTTTTGCAAGAGACAGGATCATTAGTTAGATCCGAGTCTCTGGTGTGTTTGGCCCACCAAAATTCAGGAAAAAAAGTTGGAGAAGAGGGGCAGAAAGCAAAGTGAAGTGAGAAATGTTGTTACATGAACGTTTAACTCCTTCACCTATGTTTTCTGTCGTCTTTTGCAGCCTACTTAAAAAGTGGATAGGCATTGCACCATGTGCCTCCCCACTCACTTCACCACGTTCCTGCCCTGGGCTTGCCCTGGAATCAGATCACGATGTCGTGATCTCATCCATACCATTACCTTTCATTTCTGTACCCAACCTTGGCCTTGGATCAGCTTACGTTTCTTCCTGGCATGGCAAAGTAATTTTCTGGGGCGGGGTGAGGGGCTGTTCTGAAGTTATTTGACATACACAGGCTTGTATTGCGGAGTGAGCCTCGGAGGCACGCGGTAGAGTTGGTTTTAATCGGTCTGTTCTGGCGGTTGCGAGAGCGCGAAATCACCTTCGTACGAGTTCGCAAAGTAGGAATGAAGGCAGCCGGCGCAGGCTGCGGCGTTTGGGGGTTGTGCTGGTTATCGGTGGGGGGAAGCAGTGCGGCACAGGTTTTGTTTGAAAACCGGTAACCGAGTACGGTCACAGGCGGCTGGCTGTAATGTTCGGGATAAAACATGCCCCCGGACAGTGGGAAGCATAAAGGAGCACAAACGATCTGCCTGGGGGAGGCGTTCCTCCAAAGCCATGGCTGGAGGAGGAGGGATCCGTAAGCAGCGTCGGGTCAAGGTGATGGCAGAGGGGATCGGGCAGGCTTTGCCGACGCAGGCGTCCTGGGGGTGCTGTGGGGGCCCTTCCAGCGAAGGACGGGAGCAGTGGCCAGGTTTGGGTTACCCTGTGGAGTTTTCCGGTTTACACCCTTCTCCCCCTCGTGTTTCTCCCATACAAAACTGGAAAGTTTGTTCATTATACGAGCCAGAAAGGGCTATCTCATAATAATTTATGAATTGCTTTCTTAAGGAAGGAAAAAACCCAATCGTTCTTTTTTATATCATTTAAATCAAAACTTGCAGTTGATTATAGGCTCTTAAACTAACTTGGAGTATCTTTATGAAAACCAATAAATCCTGAACTGCACTGCATTGCATGTTACAAAGTACATTTTCCAAAATACTTCTGTGAAAACTGCTGTTTTCTGAAACATACATTGTTCAGATGGCAAGTGAGCAAACTGGATGTGGTGAAAGGAAGGGGGAAGGGGTGGGAAGTTTACATACAGCTTTAAGCCTGGATGGAAGTTACTCCACAATTTTTAGAAATGAAAATATCCATGTAGGGACCTAAAGGAATCCTGTGGGCTGATGGTGCAGTTTGTGTGGAGCGCGTGCATGGTGCCTTTATGGCATACGGAAGATATTTTACTGTGGCTTAAATGCTTATTATAGTTGCAGTTTTTTGATTACCATCTGCAGTCTTTATTGGTTTTTGATAGAGCAACTGAGCTTTTATATTTTGGGAGCGGTGTTCGCTGCGTTGTATTGCACTGACTGCCATTTCCAGTGTCTGTGAAATAGCACGGTCTTACAACTTCAGTCTGATTCCTGTACTGTTGCTTTCATATGCTGTAGAAAATACTGAGTCTCCTGGTTATACAAATGTCTTCTGTTGGGTAATATTGACAAATATACTGAATAACATTTTTGACATAACATTCTGTTCCCACACAGATAATTTGGATGTAATTGAATGGGTTGATCAAGAGTCTGTGCTAAAAATATGACATTTTCTCACCCACTAAGTGAAAGAAAACGCTTGCTCAAAAGGCAGTTTTGTCAGGCAGAGCCGTTGGGAAGTGGGCTGGGTTACGCCGTGGCTGCCGAGTCTGCCTTCCACCTCCGAAGGCACGGCTCGGGTCTGGCTTGTAACCTCAGCGTAGCGCGCGGCCGCGGCCCTGGTGCGGGTCCACAGCGGCGACGTTGAGGGCGAGGAGAGAGCGGCCATCGCCGCAGCCTGGCGGAGGGGCTCGGGGAGCCGCGGCTCGGAGC
>NW_010557615.1:0-1024 GCF_000687285.1 Phaethon lepturus | reverse complement strand
GGTGTGGGGCACACGTGCGACGGGGCACATGGACGAGTACGGGATGGGGTGCAGGAGTGCACATGCAACGGACCATGGGATGCATGATCAGTGAAGCAGAGGGATGCACATTAATGGGGCACAGGAGTGCTTGTGCAATGAGAATGAGGTACAAATGCAATGGGGTGCAGGGTGCATGTGCCGTGGGGCGTGGGGTGGGTGTGTGCAATGGGTAGGAGGTCTGCATGCTGTGGGACGTGGGGGGTGTGTGCAGTGAGGCACAGGGTGCTCGTGCAGTGGGGCACAGGGATGTGCTTTTGATGAGTGTGAGGTACACGAGCAGTGGGATGTGGGGTGTGTATGCAGTGGGGCAGGGAGTGGGTGAGAATGGAGCACAGGGGTGTGTGTGCAGTGGGATGCAGTGTCCACCTGCTATGGGATGCAGGATGCACATACAATGGGACATGGTGAGTCTATGCAACAAGGTATGGGGTGCGCATGCAGTGGGGTTTGGGGTACATATGCAACAAGGCACAGAGGTGTGTCCAGTTGGGTGCAAGGGTGTGTGTGCAATGGGGCAGGAGATGCATGTGCAATGGGACACAGAGATGCGTGTGCAATGGGGTGTTTGCATAATGGGGCATGGAGATGCATGTGCAGAGGGTACCAGATGCCCATGCAATGGGGTGCAAGGATGTGCGTGCAGTGGGGCATGACGATAAGCATGCTGTGGGGCATGGAGATAAATGTGCAGTGGGGCACAGAGGTGTGTGTTCCATGAGGATGCAGGTGGTGCCCCCGGGGGGGGCAGGGTCCGGGAGGCTGCGGATGCAGCGGGTCTCCAGGGCAGAGAGCTGTGCGCATGCAGTGGGGCAGCGGGGATGGACAGCATGCAGAGAGGGGGATGTGCGCGCAGCGAGGCATCGGAATGCGCGGAGGGGACACCGGCGGGACTATGTGAGGCGATGAGCGTGCTATGGGGCACGGGAGCTGGCTTGGTGACGTGGCTGCTGGGGCGGTACACGAGGGTGAGGAGGGGGCATCC
>NW_010557614.1:0-10032 GCF_000687285.1 Phaethon lepturus | reverse complement strand
CCCCGACCCTTCCCCCGGCCTTTTTCCAACCAGGGGGGATCCCCAAGGTGCCGGATTGACGCAAGCAGTTGCTTTGGGAAGCTTGTGTGGCGCCAGAACTCAGCAGGGACAGTAGTTGCGGGAGCTGGGCGCCAGAAATATGAAAAGTTTTTGAAAAGTTGGAAAAGTTTTGCGGGAGGTGGCGGCGGACTAGTGAATCCAGCGCAGGGATACAGGCGGTGGCTGAGGAGAATTCCGAGGTGTGGTTTGGGAAGGTATGGCGGAGAGAAGGGCTTGCTTTATATTGCGCTAGTCTTAGAAGATTTTTATTTTCCCCTTTATGTCCCCCGTAATATGCTAGATTGAGCTTGTGACCCAAAGGGACTTTTTTGGTGACCGGTATAGCTACACAATAGCTACACAATAGGCTGGTTCCTCACTCTCTGAAATCTTGTAGCTGCAGCGGGTGCGAGCAATGGTGTGTTAAGCACTTTAAGGGGTATTAAAGCAGTGAGGCAGAAGGTTGTTACTGAAAACTCTGCTTTCCTGCAGCTGTGGCGCATCTTTCACTGGTTTATAAACACTTTTATAACTTGACATTTCTCTCTGGCTTGCTGTGCTGGCCCTTGATTTTTCCATGTGCTTAGGAGTATCTATCTGAGCTCCTTAGAGCCACCCACAAGGATCTGACTACTCTGTATTATCTGGCAAATTCATCATTCTTTGGGCTTTGTTGCTGGTGGTTTCTTGTTTCTTTATTTGACGCCTAAGAACTTGGTCTGTATTCGTGCTTGGTAACTGCGGAGTTGTGTCAGGAGCGTTGTTGTAGCACACTGTATTTAAAATTTAAAGGGAGGCCACTGGTTGTGCACATATGCATTGTGTGGCCAGGTTTGCTGGGAAATTGTTTTTTAAACAATTTTTTTTTTCCTTCCTCTAGTTAATTTATTTATTCATCAGTCCTCCTTTTTTAAGCCATATGATAACATAGGAAATGCTTTACAGTTGATTTTCTCTTCTATTTTTTTGCATGTTGTGAAAATCTTTAAAATGTTGGGCTTTGCTTGTGTTCTTGACAGAAGACACTCTCAGGAAGCATCAGCTAGTTTTGCAGGTGTTGGCAAGGAAACTCAGGTGTAGGTGACCTGTACATTTGATGCGAAATGACGTTTCCACTTAAATATGTTTCAGGCAGGTCTACAATTCAGTTGTGTTGTGGCAGTATTAACTGATTGAGGGGACAGGAAGCAGGTCAAAAGCTGTCCACTACGGAAAGCAGCAACATAACTTTGGTTTTGCCCTTTTCTCACCTTGGAAATATATTTGTATGGAGCAGGTGCAGCATGCCCCAAAATTTCCCCAATTCATGCAATTTTGGACAAATGCAGAGTCCTGAAGTCCTCAGAGAAGTTGCTTTCAGTTTATCCCTTGATCTCACAAGCTAACCCTGCCTCACTCCCAGTGCCACAGCTAGTGCTGGACAACCAGTACGTCATGCTTCCAGTGAATTAATACATTTTTAGCTTCCATTTTTTTCCCACCTTGACTGGAGCACTTTCTGTGTTGTGTAATGAGACTGCCTGCCCCCAGAACTATGTTTTTCTCACATGACAAAGCTACCGTTAATGTTTGCACCCTGGAGATGTGGTATCACCAGAAGATGATCTGAGTCACTCATCTGTCCTCATCTTTCTTCAGGTGAAGCAGATTTTCCTTCTCAAAATGATTTTCCAAGCTCTGGTTTTATGTCTGGCTTGCTCTGGGCTTGGAAAGGCAAATGGTAAGTTCAATTTCCTGAAATCTGCCTGAAAATGGTTGGGGAACTGGTTTCTGATTCCTGAGGCTTTGACAGTCAGAGTAAGAGGCAAAAATAGGTGAAATACAGATTGCTGGTGCCATTTGACATACATTAGACAACTAAGGCATAGGCATGGAGCTGGTAGATGTGACACAAGACATCCTGGTGCAGCATTTGGAGATGGGAGGGACATGCAGCATCCCATATCTACAATGACATTGGACACTGTTGTTCAAGTGAGTTCACAACTTCCCATAGGAGATCTCCCCTTGGGAACAAATCTCCTTCTTTTTTTTTTTTTTTTCCCCCCCTCTCCCTCTGAAATGCACTGCAAACTCTGAAGCTATATAGTCCAGAAATTTTCTTTAGCCCATTTTGCTGCTCAGTTCTTGGAGAATGCCTTGGTATGTGCTTCCCTTGTGCATTCCATCTTCCTCTAGCTTTTAGGAAAAAAAATTGTGTCTTTGCTGAGAATAGGAAGCAGTGAGCTGATTTAATAAAACTCAAGTGGGAAGTCTGCAGGATGGATACAGAAATAGGGTATGTCTTTTTTCTTTTAAACAGTTCAGAAGAAAACCGGAGCCTCAGCCAGTGTAAATCAACATAACTTCATTGATTTCTAGGAGGATATAGGAGGAGGATTCCTTGGAGGGGGAAAACCATAGAAATAATATGTAATTGATGGAATTGTTGTGTCTGTGGGTAATCCAGGCCTTAGAATCAGCATTAGGCTTCTGAATATGTGTGAGATCTGCCCATTTCACTATTTCATGTCACTGCAGTGGTTCCGCAGGCTGAACACAGAAACGTGAAGGTGGGAAACAGTGTGACTCTCGGCTGTGCCCTGACAGAACCCAAGGATGTTCTGCAAGTGACGTGGCAAAAGGACTCTGAAAAATCACACAATAACATAGCTACATACAGTACCGTAAAAGGATTAAAGATTCACGAGCCCTATCAAGACCGCATGAATTTCACGAGTCTGGTACTCAATGAGACAAGCATCACTTTCTGGGACACTAGAATGGATGATTCAGGGTGTTACACGTGTCTCTTCAATGCTTTCCCTTTCGGCTCCTTCTCGGGACGTACCTGCCTGAGTGTCTTTGGTGAGGTTCTCTGCAGGGATATGTCTCTAGTGGAAAATGAGGTGTTTTCTCACCCACAGCTTTTCCTTGAGCAGACTCAGAAACTGCAGTGATTAGGAGGATCCCTCGGTGGAACACGGCGTAGAAACAGCGTTACTGCTGTGAACAAGACTCTGTGGGGTCAGATTCGAGCCTGTTGTGGTGGTTTTGGCTCTGGGCTGTCCTTGTTTGTTATTCTGAGAGTAGCAGCTAAAAAGCAAGGGGTGGGATCTTTGTTTGTAAGCCCCCAAGCAGTCTCAGCTGGAACTTGGGCAAACGAACGCTGCCTGTTGCAGTTCCTTCTTGGTGCCGGGTACAACCCCAGCGCTGTGAGCTGCTGTGCCAAAGCCTACTGTTGATGGGAATTAGCAGATAAGAGAACAGCACGCACCAAAAAATGGTTTTACTCCAACAGATTATTTTAAATCCTGGGATTTCAGGTTGAGTGAAACCCTTGGGGTATATAACTTCACTATAAGGAAAGGAGTATTGAATCATGGGGGGAGAACCTGACCCAATGAACTCTTCTTGCATTCTTGTGCTGTGGGGCTCAGTGTGAATCCAGTATGCATTGCTCTGATTGATAATGGTTAAACTGCTATCACTGCTTATGACCAGGTGCTCATTGTGTTGATGGACTGTCTTGTTTGTGTGTTGGAAGGTCTCAATGCGTCTGTCCATTACAACATTTCCGAAGGTCATTTGGTAGCCGTCTGTAATGCTGTTGGCCTCCCAGAGCCCACCATCACCTGGAACAACTTGTTCAATTCTACTCCTACACAGGAGATGGTCAGGCACACCAATGGGATGGTGTCCATCACCAGTAAACTGGAGATCTACAACACTCAGAGCATCGGTGCGCAGGACTTGACCTGCAGAGTAAGCAACACAAATGAAAAAATGGAATTGCCGGTGAAAATTAAAGGAGGTTGGTGAACGATACAAGCTACCTGATAGTGTTCTCTTGGCCTCTATGTTTTGCAATAGCATGTTTGGATAGGAATCCGCTGGGAAGAGGCAGGAGTGAAATGTGTATGTGCCAAGTAGGAAGAAAGGAAATCCTACTTTGTGTTCATTGCCGTCTCTGAGGTGATTAACATGTTGGAATCCTCTCCAAGAGGGAAATAAAGCCAGACTAGTCAGCTATGGAGCTATGGGTTTTAGAGGCACCAAGCATTTTGCAGCAAGCCGAACTTCAGTTTTCACTCAGGCCTTCATAGTTTCTTTGACAGTCCAGAGATAGATATAAATATTTGTCATCTGTTATCTATCTAGATAAAGTAAAAACTCTGTGGGTCGCTTAACGAACATGGAAGTGGAAGCTTTGAAATTAATAACAAACTATCTCTGAACGACAATTAACAAACATTTCCGTTAAACTTGCTACATGTTTTGGTACGGTTAACCTGTGTATTATGTTTCAGTTTCTCTGACACTTTTGCTAAGACCCACATGCGTTGCAGTAATGGTCAGGGAGGAATAGTATTTTCAGGCAGGCAAGAAGGTGCTCAGCTGAAGATACTTAAATTGGTTTAGTGAGGAAATCTTAAATACGTCAAGGTAACGGCTGGATACCTTGTAGTGCTAATTTATTTCTTCTTCCAACATTCTGTTCTGCTGGAAAGACTTTCATCCCAGTTTTATAGATGAGAAATAAAAACATTAAAAGCTGAAATACTATTCTCAGTTCACACAGGACCTTTGACTTAGGTGATTTAAAACTTACATCTCTCCAAATCCAGGGCCTTAAAAGGAAGACCTTGGAACATAGGAAGACAAGAAAAGCAGCTTGGGATTGTGGGTTAATTCCCAAATTACATGCTTAAGGAGTGATTGTTATACAAATAGTAGTAAAGAGTAAGATCTGACTTTTAATATCTTCCCTCTGAAAGTTCAAAAACAAACTAGCTCTTAATTCTGAGTGATACTAATTGAAAAAGCATAATGAATCTTCTTGTCCTGTCTCAAATGCAATTTTCTTTTGTTTTGGCCTTTTAAAAAGGAAATGTGTATTGTTTTAAGGAAACGATAGGAAAAGGAAAGAGACTCTTGTTCCTTGCTAGAAGAATGAAAAATCAGCTAATAGCTTGTTGTTTAAACTACCTTCTATTTTGGATACAGAGAAATTAAAATGAATAGTTCAACCTAGCTTTGTTAAAGACATGACAGTTTTGGCTTGATTCAAATAAATTTTTATTCAGAAAGCTTTCCAGCTAATACCAGTGAGGATTGAAATGAGCCTTTGTATTATCATTTTGATTAATGGAAGTCAAATGAAGTGGCAATATCAAACCAGGGAGTTACATTTGCTCTCAGTTGTTGGGTAGAGCAGGCTTCAAAACGTAGCCTGTCTTCTTTTCTGAAAGTTAATTTAGCCTTTGTGACAGTGATAAGTGTTTAACAGTAAAAAGAATAACTTTCATTTTACAAACAAAACCCTCAATTCTGGATGAACACAAAAATTCTTCAGAAAGTGTCATGACTTGTATGAAGTTCTGCTTACGTATGCATGCCAACTATCGTATCAGGCATGGGAATGACAGTTTTCTTTGCCATGGATGAACAAGAGCACATCTTTTCTTCACAAAGCATTTTTGGTGGGCAAGTAAGTTTATCTTTGAAGATACACACATTCCCTCTCTCCTTTGAGCAACTGCTGCTTTCATGTAGCTTAGCAATAACTTTCACAATCTCGATGAGGAACCATTGCCATGAATCGGGCATCCTTGCGGCCCTTTTTGCTCTTTTTCCTATATAAACTAGCTTAGTTTGGTGTGTTTTTTTTGTTGTTTTATTTTCACAGGAGAGGGATCCTCCTTGCTTTGGCTGACGATTACTGTGGGGATTTTAATTGTCATCATAGTTCTGATCCTGATCACACTATGCTGGAGGAAGAGGATATGCAGGAGGGGGTGAAGTGGTGAGTCACGCATGGAAATCAGCAGTTTTCTTAGAGCCCATAATAAGGTCTGGTCATCTGCAGAGAAGAATGAGACTTTGTTGAGATACCATTTTGGGATATGACTGTCATATTGGACAAGTAAACTTTATAATAACATGTTTACAGTTATTAGAGGTTGTCTCAGTTGCGTGTAATTTTAAGAGCTCTTTTCCCACTGCTATTGCCGAAAGGCGATACAAGACTACGAATTGTGAGGGGAGGATCCAAGCAGAGCAGGACATGCTGCTCATGGTTTGCTTTCAGGCAGAAATCTCAGCAGAAGTAATTCACTGGTCTTTCGCATTTTTCAGTTTAAGAATGCTCAGAGAATTTTTGGCAGAAGAAGTGTGTTGGACAGAAACCCACTCATGCAGAGTGACGTGCCCTCAAGGGAAGGGCTTTCTTCTGGTCACAGCACCCTCTCTGCATTTTCAAGACAGTTTAATATGACGAAGTGCTCTCAAACTTGGCATATGAGTCTGCTTCCTAATGATGAATTAAGGAGAAATTGCAGTCAGTGTAACGTCCTTGTATGTGTGATGACCTGATCATGAGCTCAACTTTCTAGTCTTAATTACTAATAACAGAATGAAAGGGAAAAATTTGAGGAGGGGGGAGGCCTTAGGCTTCAGAAATCACGGAAATTTGATGGTCATTGGTAGTTTCACTTGTGCTTAGCTAGATCAAAATGCTGTGTCTGGCATTAAATACTACTAATATGTTTAGACGCACCAGCACACATTAACTCAGTTCCCAAATATTTAGATACGTGCTTCATGATGATGATGAGATATAAGGTAAAGAAGAGTTTCAGAAGAGTGTATGGGACCCGTCTATTGTGAACTTAGACCTACAGCATCTGCTGTTAAGAGGGGTAGTATCAGTAAATCTGATACTACCAGAGACAGAAGTTTTCACTGAGAAGAAAGAGAAATGAACACTTCTTATTACACAAATGTAACTTCTTAATTGTAAAACATATGTGAGCTTTCAATTGATCCTGTACACGATTCAGAAGAGAAAACATCTGTTAAATTTCCAGACCAACCTGGAAGTTAAGGGGCAGGGAGTTGGTACTTCGTTTTTTGTGTCTTTGTGGTTTTGTTTTGGTTTTTTATAAAGGATCAGAAGAAAAAGGTGAAATGCTCAAAAGAAAGGTGTATATATCTTTATTTTAGAACAACCATTCCAAACACAAATGATCTTATACTAAGCAGACCTTGAAGGAGAAACCTTGAGGCAGAGGTGACCTGGCAGAGGTCTGGGATCACCCGCTAGAGCGGATCAGAGAGTGACCAGGCAAAGAGAGTGCTAAAAAGTGCAGGCGCTGCCTTGCAGAGTTTCAAAGCCCCCTCACTGGAGGCCAGATGAGAACTACACTGAGATGCTGCGACTGCACTGGTGCCTGAAGCAGGAGCAGGGCCAGCCGGTGAAACATTGCTTGGCAAGACTAAGTTGCTCGTGTTTGGACTAGGTTGAGGATGTTAACGTACCTCCCAGCGTGATTCTGGCCCTTGGGTATTAGCGGTGCCCCAGGCAATGCCCGCATGTGCTTCCGGCCATAGCTTGTAACGGGACCATCCTCCGCAGGCAGTACGGCTGGCTTCGCAGCGGGTTTCCTATGTCCTGCTCCACCTGCAAAGCTTCAGGCTTTGAACCCTCAAGCCATTTCACACATCCTTGTGCCATGTTGTGGGTCACGCAAGACGCTATTTCTTGCCACAGAGACACCGCTCCGATGCACGACAACAGAGCCTACGCATTATTTTGGAAACTTTGAACGGAGCCTCCTCCTCCTGCCTTGCAAGGAAAGCATAAGACACTGCAAAGCATAAAATGCTTTTAAACTTTTTAGACCGCGTGTTTAAACTGGAAGCACTGTGCCCCTTCGTTAGCTAATGGCTCAGAGCTTGAAGTGGGGCCTCGCGCCCCGCTGCCTGGGAGGACGTCTGGATTCCTGGCTCCACATGTGTCCTGGTGTGTCAGTCAAGACCTCATGTAAATGCCTCTTCACATGGGGCAGAGGGGGTAAATCAGATGAGCAGTGCTTAGCAGTGGGTGTAAGTTTGTTTTGTTAGAGTTTATCGACAAAAGCAAGATTTGAGCAACTTCAGTTGTTTGTGTTCCTTCCCATTTATCGTGGATATAACGCACCCCGCTCACAGAGGAATGGGTCTCTGGCCGTCATGTCCCAGCTGGTTGTCGTGTCCCAGCTGGGGAGGCTCATTTTAGAATTGCCTTGGTTTCCTCTAAAGTGTGGCTTTATTGTGAGGAGGAGATTATATTTGTCCTATTTTGAATTCCCTAAAATAGCAAAAATACGCAGTGGTATAAGTGAAAATTGTTTTGCTTGCAACAGCCTCATTCCTTTACCCTTCTTAACACTACACCACCCCCACCCCCAAAAAAAACAACAAACAAAAAAACCACAGTGTAAAAACATTGTAGCCAAACAGACCTAAACAGAGTTAATGAGCGGAGGGGAAAAAAAAAAGCCCATACAAAAATGTCAGTGCAGGACTAATTCTGCTGTCAGGCTGCCCGTCAGTTTTATAAATATTTCACAGACATAAATATTTCACAACCCAAGTGATGATGTTTTGTGAGTTTAATCACGCACTGTTTCCAGACAACTCCTGTTCCTTAGTAAGTCACTTAATTTTCTGTTCGCAGAAACGTGCCTGGCAGTACCCTCCAGTCTGCATCCTATATATCTGTGTAGAGAGCGAGCGTGGGTGCTCTTTCCGAGCTTTCCACGATTTGGTGCTACCCGTTTTCATCCCAAGGGCGGGGACGGCTGGTGCTTTGTCTGTTTTCCCATCGTGTTTGCCCCCAGCCTGTTTTTTGGGGGGAAAGCGTGCTCCTTGTCCTGCTTTCCGTTTCGGAGAAGAGCTAGGAGGAGGAGTGGCAGAGGAGGGAGGAGGGGAGGGCATGTGGACGACTTCAGGCTTCCTGGGGCATGGCTTGGCTTTTTGTCTGGAAGGATGAAACAAATCCTGTTTGCTACCAAAAGGATGAAGGTAGCCATGTAAGAAGCCTCTCAGAGCTCAGCCTGCCCATCTAAAGGAGAGGTATTGAAATACAGGCTACTGAAAACCACAGTCTTTCTTTGCAAAGAGGGAGGCCTTTACTATGCATGGTTAATAGGTTTCTATCCCGTACCTTATACCTGCGTTCGTATTTATTTGCGAAATAATTTCCAGTCCTTCATTCTCCTTTTCATTCCAACAGTTGGGTAAAAGGGCTGGCAGCTGAAACGGATTCAAAATAGCACTCCTGTGATTATATGAATAGTTGCCTTGCTGTTTCAATTTGCCATTTACTTCCTTGGTAAGAATTAATTATGTGCTCGATTCTGAAATGTTTTTCCTTTACAAAATACTTTGGCTGTATGCAGGGTTATTAGATAAGGAGATGGAAACCTTTTTCTCACTCTTCTACATGAAAAGTAAGGATGCCATGTATTTTATTTAATTTTTTTCAAAACCACATAAAGGTAGTGTCATAAATTGGGTCTCAAACATCAGAATGACATTCTAAAATATCAAACTATTTATATATTCAATAAGTATCCTTATTTGTGTGTTACCGAAACCAGGACAGTTGGTTTGCTTTTCACAGTTTATAAATCCATTTATGGCTTTGTATATTCCTTATCTCACTGAGATATTCTGAATTCTGTAGTGTGTGGTTTCCATAATTAAAAAAATATTTGTTTTAGCAGCAGGTACATGGTAAGTTTTTTAAAACTCACATAACATTTGTCTTCAGATCAACTTTTTCCAAAATCTGAAACGTTGTTTGGACAGGTGTTGATGGTCATAGTTTAATGAGAACGAAGAACAGTGTAGCAACTTTTCTGATTATTTTGGTGTTGTATTAGTAAGAAATGGAGAATGCCTTTTTTTCCCACCCCCCTCCCAATCATTCCTATCACATCCGAATAGATTAATACTAATCCTGAATATTTGTCATGCCATATTCCATGTCTCTTGTTTGGAAAAGTCTCCCCCCCCCCCCCTTTTTTTTTTCCTGTTTAAATATGCAGTCAGGTTTTCTACTCGGCTGCCAGTTTTGCGCATCCGGAAAGGGACGTTACAATTGTGCGGTCACTTTCAAGGTACCTTACGAGATTTTCGGGAGACGCGAGCACGCGCGTGCCAAGCCGCGCGGAGGCTGCGCGGCTG
>NW_010557613.1:1682-28383 GCF_000687285.1 Phaethon lepturus | reverse complement strand
CGCCATCGCCCCGGCACCGCGCCCCTTCCCCGACGACGTCGCCTTCAGGGGCCGGAGCAGCCTGGGATCACCCCGGCCGGGGTTAGCCCGGGCTGAAGCAAAGCTTTTCAGTCCCCTGGGGCAAGCAGGGGCTGGAGCTTACGTGAACGAGCTCGGCAGCCCCGGTTTCATGCTTGGTGTCACACTGGCAGCCGGCAAGCCTGCAGGCTCGGGCAGAAGGAGGTCGGGGTAGAGGCACCAGCGGGGAAAGCCCCAGGCCGGGTCATGCAGGTCCGGAGCGGATGATGGGCGAGTGCTGAAGAGCACAGGGATCAGTAATTAACACGCTAACGAGCAGCGGTAGCTCAGCTTTCACCGCATTCGCAGGTCCTTCGCGTGGTACAAACCCTCTGAGATAGATGCCTACCTGGCTGCTGCACGCTCGCTTTTCTAGCCCGGCATGCAAATGCATCAGCCTATTTTGAAATACGCAACCAGCTCCGTCTCCCACCACAGCTGAAAGAACTTCCGACAGCTTATTCTTACGCCTTTCCACGACTTAGCTGTTACAAATTTATTTGTAACTTCTCTCTCCTTCTTGTTTCCAGAATTTACCGTTCAACAATTCACAATAACCATATTTTGTCCCTTTTCTTATGCTTTCCCTTCTATCTCATAGATACTGTTATCACTTTGCATGAAAATTCAGGGAATCCATGTATTGGGTGCCACTGGAAAACCTTTGACGCCAACTAGAGAAGCAGAATAATAAAAATGTAAGTTCTTATGCACTGAATGTTTTTGTTTGTGATTTTTTTATCACTCTTCTGCCATGTACCTGTTTATGCCATCTCCAAGGCTGAACTATTTGGCCATGGTTTTACTACTTCAGCCTGGTAACAGGGGCCTGAACCAGGGCTGGTGGGAATATGAGTATATGCCAACAGCAGAAGTACCTGGAGAATCAGCTTTGCACTGGGGATTTAAACTCTGGAAGAAGAAACAGTAGGTACTTCAGCCTGTGTACTGTGAACTGTATGCTGTTTTGTCAGTGTAATGTTGCACTGTTGCAGCAGGTGGTGGTGAAACAAAATCAGCTGTTTTAAATCAGCCCTTTACTTCAGTGACTATTAGTGTGCCTGCCAAAATTGCTTTTATGTCGAAAGGCCCATTAAGTAAAACAAGTAAACTCCTAAAGAGGCTGTGTCATTTTTTAAACTCAGTTGTGTAGATAATGGAATTGTCTCTTTTGTGGACTCTCTCCAAAGTTTTGAAAGGGTATCGATGTATGTGTCAGAAGCCATAACGTAACTTCAAAGCAGTGTTAATCTTTTATTATCCAGATAAATTTTACATGCACTGGGTAGACATTTCTACAGGGTGAATGTAGGCTGGTCAGTCACTGCATCTGTGGCAACAGCTATGGTACAGATCGTTTCATTAGAATAACAAAATAATTAAGGCTTTGAAACCACAATGACTTCTGTACTTGTTTAGTTCTATGGAGCACAAGAATAGTACAGAAACAGAGTGGGAAAGGAACTCAGGGAATAATCCAACCCACGCACCTGCTTAAAATACAACCAGTTACACCAGTGACCCTCCAAACAGGGGTTTTACCTTTACACAGTCCCTTCTTGAAAGTGTCCAGTGAGGACAGTTCCACTCCCTGCCAGGCAACGCATAGCTTCATTCCACTGGCCTTTTCCTAAGGCTGTGTCCACCAGGGACATGGAGAAGAGACTATTTTCTTCGGGACACCCACTTGCCTTCTGAGAACTGCTGTTGGATACTGCGTTTGTCTTTTCCCAGTCTTACAGTGTCTTGTCCATACCCTGAAGGCGCTCAAGGAGGATTGCTAATGCTAACAAGCTTGTTCAGTCAGGTTTCCAAGTATTTTACTGTGACAGTTCAACAAGTACAGACAACTGATAATCTCCAAAGGGTTCCTGGCTGAGATCTTCTTTCTCACAGGTAAAAATACAGAACACTTGCTCATAGTTGACCTTTTAGTGAGCAATGGCACATCATCATTTTGGCTTTCTTGGCATCACATTTCATTAATTTTGCCTTTCCACTGAGAGGTAAAGCAGCACTTTTGTTGGTCTAGTTATATACTTCTGGAAAATTTTCTTTTATCCTTGGTATCTCAAAAATTTATTTCCTCCTATTTGTCTCATGTAGTTGCTTACTTTAGGAATACACTGCAGGCCAGTTATTGGGGAAAAAAATAAATGTGAATTGCTCAAGTTTCAAATTTCCACACTGATTTCTGGAAAAACACTTTCTCTGTAAAAAATTGAATTTAGCAGAATCATTGTTCAATACAAGGGATGGTGAACTCAGCTGCTTTCAGTTCCTATGACAAAAACACATAGCTTCATTCCTTCTTTGTTTATGAGGTTTAAGTAATGTGGAAAATTGCTGACTGTTGTCTATGTATATAAATTCCTACTTGTCTAGAGAAAGAGGTGTTCATTACATGTAGTGCCAGTGGAAAATAGTACCCATCATTATATTTTGAAGATGCTATACATTTATAAGTAGTATAGAAAGTGATTGCATCTGTTAAGCACTCTGGAAGTTTGATTTAAGAGATAGATGGTAAAGGAACAATGAATTAAAGGACTATTGCATGTGCCAGCTGTCCTGCTTGTGTGATCTAACCATGAGCATCCATAGAGTCCAATACTGGATTTCCCTAGATACCACTAAATATTACTTCCTGTTCTTGATCTCAGCTGGGAATTTGGCTAAGTTATGTTGAGGGATAATGCCAGTCAAAACCAGTCTTTATAGACTTTTAGAGAATTTGCCCCTTTAGCTGTCAGAGCTTTGTAACCTGTTTAGTTCATCGGAACAGCATTTCTATTTACAAAAGCCATCCAAACCATTATCAAATTTCATTCTAGAAAGATTTTTTTAATCACCACAATGTCCCCAGTCTCCAAGGTATTAATTTAGCATTTGTGTTTCTTAAGCTTGACAAAGGAAAAAATCACTCTTCAGTTTTCACTTCTGCTTTTGTTCACAGCCTTGGTTGTGGAACAGCATGGTTTTATACTGCTTAAGCTGCAAATAATTTATGAGGAAAACCAAAGTATTTGTGTTACAAGCTTTTATTATGATACTACAAAATACAAAGTTTTGCTTCTCCCTCTTCCCCCAAAATACATTTTGGATGTAAATTGCTTTGTAATAGCTCTGTAAGTTCATCTGTAGAACAAATATTTTAGACCTGCTTTTGTCTTCGAGTAATGATGGTGCAGAGTTTGAACTGAGATCTACTCACTGTCTTGCCAGCCTTATGGTATGGCTTTCTCATCAAGAATATCTAGACCACTTAAAAAGATTATGTCATGATTTGCTATTGCTATAGGCAGACCTTGTAGCACCCAGCTAAAACTGCAAACGTGGTTGTATAACATTATTCTTAAAAACAAGCTGTAATAGCCTAAGGTGCTCTTTAATTAGCTTTAAAGCTGTTTGCTAAAAAGACCACATTTTTCAGTACAGTGGAACACAACTCAATTAGAGAATAGTTTGATTTGTCAGTTTTCCTGGGGCATAATAGGAAATCCTTTGTTGCACTGCCTGTGCATAAGCTCTGCCTTTGCTTCACAAAACAGCGCTAACAAAACATGACAATTGAGTCTTGCTGCTGAAAAGGATTTTAAATGGGCTTGTATCTGTACAGCCCTATTTACCATATGTTGCATTTAGTTACCTTAGGCAATACAGGACCAATTTTTAGCTTTGCATCCCTGATACCACATCTAAATCTTACATTTATGCAAAGGGGTACTAACTCCCCACCTTGGGGAGAGATGGTGACGTTGGCTTCTTGGTGCATTTTAATGCACTTAAATGCTATTCCCTTTGAACCTGCTTCACTGCAGGAGGTTTCAGTCACACAGGGCAATTAGTTCCCTTAATGAAGAATCAGCCACAGTGACATGCGGTATCTTGTCTGAAGACAGAGTGCATTATCTCTGACAGACCCCTGCTGTTAAACGTGTTATAAAAGAGGTCAAGGATGCTGAATTTTTCAGGTGAAGTCTGGCTGGACTGAATTACCAAAAGGGAATTCATTCAGAAACATTTGACTTGTTTCTTTCTGTTCTTTCAGGAACTGAACATTAATTTGGTTTGCACTTTGTCTTTCAACAAAAAATGTTGACACCCTCAACTTAACACAGTGCAGCCCTTAAATTTCAAGCAGCCAGTTTCCCTGGGTGGAATCCAAATGCCCCAACTTGCTTCCCAGGTCCCCTCAGGGAGTCACTGTCAAACTGGGAATAGAGGTGATTTGAACTGGCCATTAATGAACAGCAGGCACAGATATTTGGTGAAGCAAATACTCCTTTCCAAAGCACAAGTGCTAGAGTCCGTGTTGCAGACTGATGCCTCTTCTGGCTCAGGATCCAGCACCCACTCCTGAGAGAGCATAGCCACAACTTTTCTTTCATGAAGATAATGGGCAAGTACTCTTCCTCTTTATAATATATTGGAAAGGGCCTGCTGTTTAAAATAATAGGATAAAGGATAAACCCAGGAGAGGGAAACTTTGGTTCAGTGGCCTACCAAGCCCAAGATGGACCAAGCAAGTCATAGAATCATAGAATAATTTGGGTTGGAAGAGACCTTTAAAGGTCACCTAGTCCAGCACCCCTCCAATGAGTAGGGACATCTTCAACTAGAATCATTAAGGTTGGAAAAGACCTCTAAGATCATCAAGTCCAACCACCAATCCAACACCACTATGCCCACTAGACCATGGTCCGAAGTGCCGCATCTACACATTTTTTGAACACTTCCAGTGATGGTGACTCCACCAACTCCTTGGGTAGCCTGTTCCAATGCTTGTCCACTCTCTCTGGAAGAGAGAGTTTGTAAAGACATTTTTCCTAATATCCAGTCTAAACCTCCCTTGGTGCAGCTTGAGGCCATTTCCTCTCGTTCTATTGCTAGTTACTTGGGAGAAGAGACCAACACCCATCTCACCACAACCCCCTTTCAGGTGGTTGTACAGCACGATAAGGTCTCCCCTCAGCCTTCTCTTCTCCAGACTGAACAACCCCAGTTCCCTCAGCCGCTCCTCATAAGACTTGTTCTCCAGACCCCTCACCAGCTTTGTTGCCCTTCTCTGGACATGCTCAAGCACCTCAACATCCTTCTTGTAGTGAGGGGCCCAAAACTGAACACAGTATTCGAGGTGCTGCCTCACCAGTGCTGAGTACAAGGGTACAATTACTTCCCTCCTCCTGCTGACCACACTATTTCTGATACAGGCCAGGATGCTGCTGGCCTTGGCCACCTGGGCATGCTGCTGGCTCATGTTCATCATCCTAGATCAGGTTGCTCAGAGCCCCATTCAACCTGACCTTGAATGCTTCCAGGGATGGGGCAACTACCACTTCTCTGGGCAACCTGTTCGAGTGTTCCACCACCTTCACTGTAAAAATTCATTGTTCTTCCTTATATCTAGTCTAAATCTACCCTCTTTTAGTTTAAAACCATTACACCTTGTTCCCTGGAGGTATACCTTCTACAAAAGACTGGGATTGGGAAAAAGACCTGCTCCTCAAGCTCCTTTGAAGGCAGATGTCTCTGCAGAGGACGTGTAAGTCACTAGGTAAGGAAGAAAGAACTTGGAGGAATCTGCCTGTAGCCCAGTGTTTCAGGCACTCCTGCGCAAGGAAAGGAGTCTGGAGCCCACACCCCACTGGCAGGACAATTAGCCTTTATATTAGGTGGTCTTGGGCTAAGAAGCACGGAAATGACTGCAGGACTGCAATACTGGCTGTCCAGTCAGGTATCCATACCTAATGCACTGCAAGTTCATACTTTCTCTTCCTTTACAATAGCAAGTGAGATGACAATAACATTTATTTTTACACCGTAATCTTTGTGAACTGCCAGGTCAACATATTTTCATCATTCAGAACTGGTCAGAGTAAGGCTGATTTTTTCTTTTCTTGTCTTTCTCCACAGTGGAATGCGTCTGGCTATATCAGCAATGGAAGCCTGGAGGTCAGATCTACACCTACAACTCCCTACTGCTTGACAAGCAAAACCATCTTTTTAAGTCAAGCCTGCAGCATCCCTGCTGACCTTCCAATGTATCCCAGTAATCACAAGAGGGAGCAACATTGGCCAACAAATTTGGTGTGGATTACCTCCCTTTTTATCCCTCTAAACTTCCAATGTCAGCAGCTGTTACATACTGAAGGCCTCACTCATACATAACATGATAAAATGAATTAGTGCCAAGTAATTTAAAGGAAAATTAAGTTTGTAACTTTCTCTGTGACTCCTGAATCCCCACAGTTGCTCACACAAGAACAATAATAGTCAAATATTACCCTCAGAATATTTTCTGGGCAAAATGTTCCTTCCAAAAGAGTTTTAGATTTAAAACTCTCCTGAAAACAGTATCATTAGCACACAGATGAGCTATAATAGTGCTCAAATTCTTAACATTTCCGGCCTTTAGCTTCATGTAGAATTTAATCCTAATGGGCAAGAATGCTTCCGAAGTTCAGGAAGCTTCTCCTTGTACTGCTGGCACTGCAGCTTTACAAGCAAACAACCCAAATCACTTTGACACAGGGGACAAGTGCAGAAGCATATGAATGTAGAGACAAGAAAAAGCACTGCCTTCTACCTCGGTCCTAGTCTCCGCTGAAGGAAGGACAGGCGCCCAGCCCTGTGGGAGTCAGCGCTCGCCAGGGAGCCCCAGCCAGCTCCTTGGCTGCTGTGAGTCTTAAAGAAACTGAAATTTCTTTCTCTCATTTATGCGAGCTGCAAATGCAACTGAAGCGGCAGCAAAGGCAGACTGAGAAATCTGGCCGCTCGAACTAGCTGAATGCGCCTGAGCCCCAGCAGTGACCCTCCCCATAGGGAGGACGGGGCTGCTGGCTGCGTGCGCGGCCGGCTGCGCCGGGCAGCCCCGGCCCGGAAAGGAGCCGGGAGAGGGGAGCTGACAGCGAGGTGGAAGAAGTGGGGAAGTAATTGGCAGGGGGTTACCTCCCCTCTGCGGAGATACGCGTATGTCACAGGCATCAAAACATCTCCTGCAGCCCTGGCTCTGACCCTTTATTGCTGTAATGGGTAGATTAGAATAAGGGATACATAATGTAGCTTCTCTTCCTAATTACATTCCTACAGAACCATTTGTCTTAGAGATTGTCTGCTCAGGTAGTGGCTCAAGATCAGTTTATTTCACGTTATAAACCAGAGAGATTCATGACCGATCTGGCACTGGGCACTAATTTAAGAGACACTAATTTGAGAGGAAGGCGAAAACAGAAAATGCTGCATACTCGTACATAATTAAAAACTCAAGAAGAGAATTCTCTTGGCTTTTGGAAACATGTATTCCCACCCCAAATTTACATTAGCTGATACAAAGGAATGAGTAAAAGATAACAGCCAGTAAGGCTAGATTTCCCAGTTCACGGGGGATTTTGCCTGCAGTAGCCTCCTCGAACCCTAAAGGAAACGCTGTCTCCACCAGTTCTATCTATCACCAAGAGTTAAACGTCTATGAAAAAGCTTCTAACACTCTAAAACATTTCTAATGGAAATAAACATTACTTTCTTACTCCATCCAGACAGAGTTTTCACCTGTCTTTAGATCAGCCGATCTGTTCGAGGCGAGCAATGAGCTTTGCAGTGTGTCTCCTGTCACAGCACATTTGATTTCTTGACATTGACACACTCTGTACGCACTTTGAAACAATATAATCAGCCATCACAATGTGAATTCAGTTCTGCGTCTGAAATGCCAGCATACATTTGAGAACCATAATCCATGACATAATTACCAAGATACTAATTAAAAGTGTTGGAAAAGGGGCATATGGCCTTGAGACAGAGAATTTTACGGTCCCAGCCAGAGTTCTCAAGGGGATTAGTTTGCAAAAGGGATGCCTGTGAAACTATTAACATGTGTAGGCTCTCATTTTAGAAGATGATCAAACATCCAGAAGGAGACAGCACTGCATAGGACCTCGAGAGATTATCTACATCAGTCCTCTGCCTTGAACAGGGATCAACCGTTTTTTACCAGCCCTGGTGGGCCACTTCTTTCTTCTAGCTAGAGGACTTCAGCCCCAAGCATACCTACCTCCCAGGAGAGCTGTGCTGCCACTCAACCCCTTGTACACCGCCTTCCCCGGAAAATGGAAAACACAAACAGGCAATTTCAACCATAAGTGCCACAGCTGCTGTTAATGCTGTATTTTCTCCAAATGTTATCATATATATATTGTCCTGCCACATTGTCCCCAGGAGGCCTGCCTGTGAAGAGCTGCCTCTGCTGGGGCACGTCACGGGCCCTCAGAGAGCAGGGGAGCACATTACATTCTCATTTCCCTGATACATACTTGAAAGGGCTAGGATTTTTCCATCCAATTTCATTCTTCATCTTATTTCAAACATTAGAGAAAAAGAGATTAAATATGTAATCAGGTGGCCCAGTAGCCCTCTAAATGGAGCAGAAAGGGCAGAGAAGAAAATGTAGGGCAGTTATCTAAGTGAGGCAGAGGCTTCACAAAGTAAGCCCCACTTATAAAAGCTTAGCATAAATGTTAATTAAGCATTCCTTCAACATGCTTTACAAATGCTGTTAGGTTACAATGGAAAGAGAAACCAGAACAGAGAGGTGGTGAGTGTATCTACCTGCAACACAGGTGCTGACAGTTCCCACAAGCCCATCCAAAACCAGAAGTGTTGGTGGACACTCACTGGCCAAGGCTTATCAGCTGAGGAGTATCTCAAGAACAAGGCTGCAGAGGTTCCAGTGCAGAACGGCCATGCCAGCACAGCCCGTTGCTGTACCGTATGGTTGCATCAGGTTGGTTCTGGCTCGGAGATTTCCATACCGCTGCGTGATGCTGGCACATTCTGAAAGACTGACCAAAGGCCAAGTTGTAAGCTCATAGCAGAACCCAGATCTCAGGAGTTCTTTGATCTTAGCGTTGAGTCCGGAGTACTTCCCCACTGTACAAAATAATAGGGAATAGGATTATTAAATTCTTTCTAGAACATTTTAGAGGCAAACAACAAATCCCATGGAAGGAGGCTAAAATGTTGAGGTAGCACTGGGTTGCAAGAAGAAGAAAAAGCAGGATCTATGCCATGGTAAGGGCAAAATTTGGGCTACAGAAGGAGGTGGTAACTGAAGCATTTTTTAACAACTAGTAGAAGTAATTAATAGGAGAGTAAATAGTGGTAATGAGAGAAGGGAGTGGATATATAAACTGGGAAAACATTGCAAGAAGTTACGGACCACGTTAAATACAGCTTTCGATTTCAGAAGCTTTTCTCAGAGCATTTGTTTTATACTTGCGTCTGGCTAGTGGGGAAGAACTGGTAGAATTAAATACAATTTCGGTAAAAGCTGCCGTTGAATGGAACGACAGAGATTTTGACACAGTAACTGGCACGTGCCGGTATGTAACCGAATCTTCTGAAGGGTGTAGCTTTGAAGTGTTGAAGTACTAAAATGAACATCTGGAGTGCAGATAGGGCATACTGTCAGATACTGACCTGTCCTATTGCTGGGTTGGAGGAATAGCGTTCACCTGTCTAAGGAACATCAGAAAAGCGGGTTTCGCCAGATTCAGGAGTCTGGAGGAGGGCTCTGCAGGGAGAGCAATCAGGAGGATAAGGGAGTGCCATTTCACTATACTAATGCACAATAAAAAGCTACCCTAATGAGGAAAAGATGTAGAAGCTGTAATAAAGCGTCATCGTAATGGCATCAGGAATTAAATGTGAACACAGAACTATAACAAAAGCACAGAAGGAACAAAATCAGAAAGGATAAATTATAAAATGTGATACAAGGCAAAAGAAGGTACAGTAAATGACGGGACAAGACAAGTATAGCAGATGATTCAGGGGTAGTGTGGAAGCCACTGGGGACCTGGGCAGGATAAGGATGGTGGCAAGGCAGCTTAATTCAGAAGGGCTGTAGCAGTTCTGGAGGTGACAGCAGACCAATAATGATGAAAATCTTTGTGGAAAACTGAAGGGAATGGGTCTTCCAGAAAATTCCAGAAAAGGGAATACCAAAATAAAACATGAGAACAATCAAGGAGTACATAAAAAAAATGAAGGTGGCAATCAGTGTAAACTGAAACAAAGAAATACAAGTTCCAGTTCGGATCAACTTTCTAACTCCTGAGGAAAGGCAACACTGACAAAGATGCCCAGAGAGGGTGTGGGATTGGTTTCTTGGAAGGTTTTTGTCAGTGGGTTGGACAAGCCTTTGTCAGGGGTGGTCTATGTAAGTTTGATCCTCATTTCAAAGGGTTAGGCTGCAAGTCCCCTTGGGGCCATGGTTATCCTGTTAGGTGAGGCCTTAATCTCTCCTGCAGTAGGGTGGAATTCAGCCTCTGGCCCTGAAGTAGAAAAAAAACAATTTGATGGATTAGGGGTGGGAAATATCAGCTGGCAATGAGCCCTGCCTAATTTGATGCTTTTTCCTATTGTTTTCACTTGAGGCATACTGTCTCCACCTCCCTTCGCTGGGGAAATCCTGGAGCCAGTGCCAAAGCAGACTCATGACAGGACTGGAAATGACTGTCACAGAGTCAGGACTCAGAAGTGAGCAGCACAGAGCTTCACACTTGCTGATTGCCTTCTGACAGCTTTGCTTTGCAAAGGCTGGGGGCAAGGAATAGGAAAAAGCTTCTTGTTCACTTTATACAGAGCAATCCAGTTTTCTCCCTTTCCCTGGAAGAGTGAGCTCATGAAATACTCAGTTTGAATTTCAGTGTTTCTGTCACCTGGTACTTTTCTAACACATTATGAGCTAGTCCATGATATTCAGAACTGAACTGAATTTAGGTCATCATCAGACATTTAATTTTGCTTACCAGTGAGGCAAAGCTAATGAAGACATCTTTCTGAGCAATGCACTGCATGTTTAATGTGCCAGCACTTGTGAAATTGAGTTTCCCTCTTTAAAAGATGCAGGGAACTTTTAAATGCAGGGCTGTAACATAATAAATGAAATGTGGACAATACCATATTGCATTTTGCTTTGACCCCTTGAAATGTTCATACTGCATTTCAAACAGTCTGGCATGATACCTTACAGTAAAAGTGTATCACAAGAAGATTCATCTTGCCTCTGATCTTTGTTTGAATATTGCTGAAGTGAAGCTGACAAAGAAACTTCAAAAGGGGTGTAAATTATTTACACGTTCTGGGGCTTTCACATTAGAGAATACAATTGAGAAAAAATAATGAGATTTCACTTCTCCAAACAATGAAAGGCAAAAGTGCTACATCAAAGCAGCAGCTTCTTTTATCTTTAGATGATATAATACAAACATTAATTAAAAATACAGGGAAAAGAAGACACCTAGGGGGTCAAATCTATTCCTGATGTCTTCCATAAACTATGTCAAAATAATTTTCTTTTTAAATATTGTGAAGTATTCTTTGCATCTCTGCACCATCTGCGTAGTTTTTTTTCTTCTACGTATCTTGAAACATTTCATAAAGACAGTGACACCAGTAACAGGTCTCATGACTGCCACTGAAGCATCCTATGCAGCTGCTTTTAACTAAGAATCACAGAATCATTAAGGTTGGAAAAGGCCTTTAAGATCATCAAGTCCAACCACCAACCCACCACCACCACCACACCCACTAAACCATGTCCTGAAGAGCCACATCCACACATTTTTTGAACACTTCCAGAGATGGTGACTCCACCACCTCCCTGGGCAGCCTGTTCCAATGCCTGACCACTCTCTCTGTAAAGACATTTTTCCTAATATCCAACCTAAACCTCCCCTGGCACAAATTGAGGCCATTTCCTCTCGTCCTATTGCTGGTTACTTGGGAGAAGAGACCAACACCCACCTCACCACAACCCCCTTTCAGGTAGCTGTAGAGCACGATAAGGTCTCCTCTCAGCCTTCTCTTCTCCAGACTGAACAACCCCAGTTCCCTCAGCCGCTCCTCATAAGACTTGTGCTCCAGACCCCTCACCAGCTTCGTTGCCCTTCTCTGGACACGCTCCAGCACCTCAACATCCTTCTTGTAGTGAGGGACCCAAAACTGAACACGGTATTCGAGGTGCGGCCTCACCAGTGCCGAGTACAGGGGCACAATCACTTCCCTACTCCTGCTGGCCACACTATTTTGCTACCTTTAGGCTAAAGACGACAGGATCATTTCACCAACCACTCTATAGGGCAACGCTCAGCATCGTATTGTGTATATGTCCTGGTTTCAGCCAGGGTAGAGTTAATTTTCTTCACAGAAGCTAGCATGAGGCTGTGTTTTGTATTTGGGATGTGAAAATGTTGATAATGTGCTGATGTTTTGAGTTGTTGCTGAGCAGTCAAGGACAGTCCAGCTTCTCACGCTGCCCTGCCAGCGAGCAGGCTGGGGGTGCACGGGGAGCTGGGAGGGGACACAGCCGGGACAGCTGCCCCAGGCTGGCCAAACGGGGTTAAGAAGGAAGGGGTGGAGGGACGTTCAGAGTGATGGCATCTGTCTTCCCAAGTAACCATTACGTATGACGGAGCCCTGCTTCCCTGGAGATGGCTGAACACCTGCCTGCCCGTGGGGAGTGGTGAACGGATTCCTTGTTTTGCTTTGCTTGTGTGCGCGGCTTTTGCTTTACTATTAATCTGTCTTTATCTCAAACCATGAGTTTTCTCACTTTTACTCTTCTGATTCTCTCCCCCGTCCCACCGTGGGCGAGTGAGCGAGCGGCTGCGTGGGGCTTAGTTGCCGGCTGGGGCTAAACCACAACGGTGTATCACACTTACTCCTTTGAGCAATTATTCCACAAGCTAATAGCTTTCAAGAAGCTTTTCTTGACTTTGAATCTGTCAAAATACGTAAGAATATTTTTTTCTACACATTAGCTGATCTATTTTTTTCACAGTTTTTACTAGTTTTCACCCTTCCAAAATGTAAAGGCAGCCCCATATGCTTTTGATAAAACAGAAAACTTTGGAGCTCTCTGAGACAAGTCTAGAGGCCCCAGTCGGTTCCTTGCCAGGGAGGTTCCCACATCACAAAGAACATCAGTACATCTGGCACTGAGTGGCAAATGAAGTAGAAAGGTCAAATTCTGACTGAAAACCCACCTGAAAAACCTCTGCAGTGCTGATGTAGAAATGGTTGGCTGGCATAGTATGTTTGTCCCATCTGAAGGGAAGATCTGTCTGATGTAGAAGCAGTGATTGTTTGGGGTTGCATGGCAGCTCTTTTCAGACGTGCCCTTCCTGACTTGGCATGATTAAGGTGTCAATCAGCCTCCCTACCTCAGACATACCTACATAAATGAAAACAAAGACCTGTCACCTCAGTGCAGAGGCTACCATGGGCCAAAAAATGAAAAGAAAGAATCAGGAAAAGTGTCTATCTCATCTCATGTGCAAACTGTGACAAATGCCTTGGTTTATGGGAGAACCAGTTATTATTCCTGACACATCAATACCTCCCACTGCGTTTTACTAATGAGACATTTCAGCGCTATTATGTCTAAATAATACAAAATAACCGAGTACAAAAGCAGACATCAATTTTTTCCTCCCTCCCACTTGCCAATGCTTATTGTGTCCAGATTCATTCATTTTAATTAAAAGACCATGAATGCATTAAAGGGAAATGATAGAGAAGTGCAGGATCCCGTGACGGAATCTACAATGGGTGTAAGCAAAACAAATAGTCTCTTCCTTGTTGAAAAATAAAGCTAATAATCTGATTAGCAAGGATTACACTTTGTTTGCTGTCCCCAGTATTTTAGATCACAAAGCACGTTGCTCCCTGAATGGCAAAGCTGACACTAGGGCTAAAGACAGTCAAAAATGAATGGAAGAAATTAGTTTGTTCGTGTGTTCCTTTTCCTCCATTCTTGTGGGTGTGAAGTAATGAATGCTGAACAGCCAGCAAAACAAATGATACATTCCTAGAGTGGAGCAACAAGAGTCCTCCTTAAAACTGGACAGAATGGACAGAAGGGAGTCTGGAAAAGCCAAATATTTCTAAAGGCACTGACCAAAGAGAACTGACCGAAGTCCCACCTTTCCAGTTACTGCCAGCTACAGAGTCCAAGTGAAGGCAATATCTGATCCTGTGTCAGTTCTTTCTCTGTCTCATCTGTACAAAGAGATGATACCGTTCACTCTTTCTGGTTGCACGTTCCTCATATGCTGACTTTGCAAGATTGCTAGAAAAGGGTCTGTCGCATTTCAGATAGCTTGTGAGGTAATCTTTTTGGCTTCCCAAGAAACTTTGTACTGCAAATTCATTGCTACTGTGTTCATGCCAGTTGAAGAGACAGAAAAAGGATGTCAGGAGAAACATGGATACCGAGGCTATATACTGATGTATAGTTTTGGGAACAACAAATGACAGCAAATGTTCTGAAAGAGGAGAATTGTTCCCCTTTCCTTCTTCCGCTTGCTAGAGCTATGCCACTCTGCACCTTTGAAGCCCCTGCGTGCTACGGCATCAGGCATTATTAGATGGAGAGCAAACCCCCTCTCCAGTGGCATATGTCAGAGCTTTCTGCTTTATAACACATATTAACTTATTTTATTATCTTTTTTTTTTTTATTGTTGTTGTGTTTTTTTTCAATAATATACTGGATTTGTCATGAGCATTTAGACTTTGGTTTTGGCAGAAGTGTCCCAACTGAACCATTGCAAATATTTTGTGCATCTAAAAGTATTACACAAGGGCGTCACATCCTAGAATTGTCATTCAGAGACATAATTATGGTTTAGCCTATAATTCCTTGGTTTTGTAGTCTATGCCTATTTTAGTAATTATAGCAATAATAGTATTTACTGTTTAGTATCTCAAAATATACTTTGCTAATCCACCCACTCCACTGTTAGATTTTCACTTATAGACCAGAGCTCATGGGATAAATTCTGTTTTCTCAAGGCCTCTTCATGGTAGGCATCTGGGGATGTCTGCTTCTCCTGAGCTCATTATGATATTACCTCTCACCATGTACATCATGTAACACAAAAGCCGGGCTCTGGTGCTTTCTGTTCCCCTTAGCCCTGTGCTTTTACAGGAAGGTGGTGTGGCCATCTTCTCAGAACCCTTACACTCATATGGAATTAAAATTATATGACAACACATTAACAGGCTTTAAGCTGGATACGCACCTAAATGACTATCTGGCCTGAGCCTGGGCTGGCTCCAGGCTACTTGCTAAGTATGCTCTCTTTATGCAGGAAAATTATCTGTCAAGGGCAATAAAAAATGACAGCACTATGGTTTCAAATATATTAAAAGCTTCTTGTACAGCTATGCTCTGAAAGCGAAGAAATGTGTTTCTAAATTTTCTGTCTCTCAGTGATTTCTGTGTACAGTTTTGCTGCTAGCAAACATGAGCCCATGTAGGCCAGAAATCAAGTCAAACTCTTCCTAGTTCACGTGCTATTGTCAAGAGCATGTGTTCACTAATAGTTAAGCCCAGTGATAAACCCAGTCTAGATAAATATTCACAAATAAGGTTGGCTGTCTAGTTGCAACAGGAATAACATAGAACTGACATCATTGTTAAAGCAGGTAGTATTGTTAAAGCAGTAGAAGGTGAGTTTACTGAGCAAGGAGTCAACACCGGAGAATGTGATCCAATGTCCTCTTACCATACTCACGTGTCAGAGCTTCTGTATTCAAAAGGCTCTTTGATGATCCCAAGAGTGTCCCAGGTTCCTCTGTTTTCTGTGGGAAGGAGAGGCTCTGTGTTAGAATTACAAAGCTCACACCCAAACGGAAACTTGTATTGGAGAAGAGAAAAAATAAAACCTAACAAACCTAACAGACGGAGCACTGGCCTGTAGGATGTATTCCTTCCCCAAGCTTTTGTCTGATTTCCCATCACATTTTTGAAAATCTGTGGCCAGCTTAGTCTGCCTCTGAGTCTATTAGTTATATAATTTAAACAGAATACTTGAAAAACGTGTCTTTAAAATCATTCTTTCATTTGAAAGGCAAATCATTCACAGACATCGCTAAGAAGTTTTTTACCCTTCACAAAGAGAACAGCAATAGCTTGTAGCTAACATTTGTGCCAGCCCTGTCTTCTGTGGCAGCAAAAAGCTGCAACGTGTGGAGAGTCCCAGAAACACACTTTGTGGGGAACAAAAGTTGTACCCGTGGATGTACATATATGGAGTTAATACAGAGACACAGAAAATAAGACTAAATAGGACCTGAAAAGACCATCCAGTCAATTTTCCCACACTGGGACAGAATCTAGACTTCTCCTGAGATGGGTCTTAAAAACATCCAGTGATAAGGTCATGTGGTGGAGATCTGCAAACTCCCTAGGCAACCAATTTCAGTATTAACTACTTTAATTTTTAGAAAAACTTTCTTATTATCTAACTTTAAGTTTTCCTTTTTGCTGTTTAAACCGATTACTTTCCTCTCATACTCAGTTGGTATGGAGGACGTTTCATTGCCTTCTTTTTCATAGCAAACATTGAGAGAGGTAAAGAATGCCATCATTTCTCCTTCATTTCTCCTCTTTCCTGTAGCTAAACAACCCCAAATGTTTCAACCTGTGTACACAGCTCACACTCCCTAGACCTCATGAGCTTTACTTGACCTCTTTTCATTTTCCTCTGTACTTCCTCCAATTAATCTGCATCACTCTTGAAAATGAGGCCTAGAATGGGATATTATACACCAAGTGCAGCCTTACAAGTGCTAACCTGAAACTCTTTTGCTCTAACTCTATAGATAATGAAAAATAAGTTTGTATCAAAAAAGAGAATAGATCATCTGAGCCTATGCAACATCGAGTAAATGGAAGTTTCTTCTAAAAAGCTTACAAATAACAAACATGGCACAGTGACATGGGCAAGAAATGGCATTAAAAAATTTTGTAATAACCAAAAATAGCACCACAGTGCATTTATTCTTACTAGATGCTACATACTCTACTCTTGACAATAAACCTAAAACAAAGGTGAGGAAAGACACTTTGAGTCTCCATAACTCAATGTTTGAGAAAAAGTATGTTTGGTTATATACTGTAAATACACTCTATATTTATTAAAGCATGCAGCCCCTTGGTAAGCTGTACTGAATGGTACATCAGTATCCAAAGTGAACATCTCACAAAAATATCAATGTTTTTGACTGAGCTCCAAGCCATGTCACCTGTCAAAACTGATCCATCTTTTACGGACCAATACGTACCACCTATCAAGTCAAATAAACCATGATCTAATCAAACCAGATACATTGACTATATAATGAAAGAAATCACCTATCAAATCAGACACTGAATGGGTTTAAAGATACCTCCAAGAGGGACAGAATTTTTTTTTTCTGTGGCAAGTGTCCTACTCCAAGGTTTAGTATTTTGTTGTAATCTTAAGGAAAGCCTCACCTGCTTAAGTAAAAATTTCTCAAGGTTAGGCTTGAGTTGGGAAAAAAAGTTCTCTCTGTAATCTCTTGTGCAGTGACAAATGCTTTTCACTCCATTTGAAAAAGTCTTCCATAAAGCAAGATGGTGAGGCTTATAACAGAAAGACGTTGTTTTTCCATGAGTAGTTGTAGACAGCACTAAGATCCTTTCATCTTCTCTTCTCCAGGCTGAGCAACCCCAGGTCTCAGTCTATTCTCATGCCCCAGTCCCCCAACCATCTTGCAAACCCTCTGCTGATCTTGCTCTGCTCCAGTACATCCCCATCTCTCTTGCACTGGGGAGCCCCAAACTGGATGCAGTACTCCAGAGATGGTCTCACAAGTGCAGAATAGAGGGGTGGACCGTTTTCTTCAACCTGTTGGTACAGTCTTCAAATACAGCTCAGGATATAGTTTTTAAAAGCCCTGGATCTCCTGCACACAGAGGACTCCTTTTAGCTTTGCCTCCCAAAGAATGTCACAGTTTTCTTTTCCACTCTTCACTTACACACAGTTTCCCCTCACAGATTTAAAGAATAAGATCCCATCACTGAAAAGCCAGTTTGATTAGCTTTTGTTGAATTCAGCCTTGGGCAGTTTCTCTTACTGAATTTAACAGAAACGGTTAATAAACTCACAATTTCCATAAAGAGAACAACAGGCCACAGATCCCTTCCCTACAGGAAGAGCTGAGACAGAAGGGACGAGCAGTTGTAACAGTCTTCCCTCATAAACCACAGTAGAGCTGCAGTAAGTTTCTCCACCCTGAGTGCTTTTGATGCTTTGTGCTTGTTTGGTGATGCTAATTCATGAACCACAAAAACTCTGACTTGCTCTCCAGTAAATCAAGTCCAGTCCTGCTTCTCGTCTCAGGAACAGCAACAGAGAGGTTTTGTGTCATTTCAAACATAAATAATTTATTCAAGAGCATGAGGATGTATCATCAAATAACCCATTCGCAGGAAACATCTACTACCATCTAAAAACTGATTACAAGAAGAGACCTTAACTCCCACTTCCTTGGGTCTCAGCTGCGCAGACACGAGCAGGGCGCTAAGAACGGCCGAGGGGCACGGCTTTGTCATAGCACTGCTATAACACAAAGGCGAGGACAAAGCGCTTCGCATGTCCCTTTCAGGCAGAGATGGACCAGGCTGGGAGATACTTTCAGACCCAGATTTTATCCACCTTGAGGTTTCAAGGTGCTTTGGATTGGAAATTACAGGTGAGCCTGTCCTATTGTTACAAGAAGTTTTGTAACGCACTTGTTTAGGTCGCAGATATTTATGTATGTTCGTTTATATCCAAGACTTTGACACTCAGAGCCTGTTCATTCACGCTGCCCGTGTAATTTACGCTGAACATGAGAATCATTTCTGCAGAGATCAAAGTGTGTTTGCAGATTATTTCTGAAAAAGAAATGGTATAGAACAACCCTGCTATTTGCTGCAACATTTGCACACATCTCCCACAGTCTGGCAGGTATTTATTGTGAGATTTTAGGGGCTGCAATACTAAATGGTCAAGTATTTAAATTTAACCATTTACTGATGTGGAAACTGGAAAATAGGTCTCTGCCCTCCTAGCTGGTGCTATAGCTGCTGAACACTGGGTTTACTCTTCTTCACTTGGGCTCTCAAGGGACCCCACGAGAAGCAGAGGGAATAGTCCAGTCCACAATAAACCATTCATGATGATCAGGAAACTCTCCAAGGAGAGGAAGGATGAGTACTTTAGGTGGCTTTCAGGGAAAAGGAGGCATTACTGCTGTTTTCTGTAGTATTTTATCTGGTAGGCATGGGCTGAAACAATTAAGAGATTGAGCCCTGCCACTGAGCTAGCTAGCCACAGAAATGCCTAGCCTGTGTGTCCGCGCAGCACCTGGACGGACAGGCGTACTCTGTCAAAATGGGGGTGGCTCTCTGCCTGTCCAGAGCGAGGTATTTAGGGAACTCGCCTACAACAAAGGCAGAGATGGAAGTATTATGGGGAAACTAAGCAGGGATTTAAGGGTCTAAATATTGGACATAGGGTAATATCAGATAGTTTTATATCCAAGCCGGTATCTCCCCATCTTTGTGAGAGTTTCCTAAATATTCAACTAGGTTATTTTGAATACATATTCTGCACTCTTCCTCCTGAAAATTACCTATGTAAAAAGAACTCAATGCAGAGGGATGGAGAGAGCACAAGAAGGTGCCTGACCATGGTCGGATAGTAGGAACATGGCTTTACAGGCCATGATTTCTGTCATCATACTAAGGACTGCTGTTATATTTTACGGGACAGCCTCTCAGACCTGCTGAGTTGGTCACATTTGAAGTCCACAGAGCAAGAGACCAGTGCTTCAGGGCAGGGGATCTCAGGCATTCCTTAAATGGCTGGACCAACGTTACTGAAGATGAACGTACACACCTATTTCAGGGGGAAATTGGGATATTATTGTTCTTAGAGCATTTTGAAGGCACAGATTATCATAAATGCTTTTTTTTTTGAAAGCGACTGGGATATTGCAATTTGGAAAGGTAGGAGGGGGCAGTCATTCATTCAGTGGCTATTATATACATGTCATATTCTCACATACTTAACAATGGCAGTTTTGAAACACAGACCCAAACACTAGCAAATGCAAATTATAGTAACATTCAGAGTTTTGAAAATGTCAGAACTGGTCATATTTTGGATCTAAAGGCTAAGGCTAACAAGAGATTTTGTATTTTAAAGTAAGTATCAGTATATACTGCTAGAAAATATAATTACATAATTATATTTTAGTATGTGGGTTCATGTAATTATGATAATTATGTATATAATATATATTGTCCATAATATAAAATATAAAATTACTAACATTACATACCTTCTTGGGAAGGTGGTAAATGATCTTGTGCATCCACCTTAAGAATTCAGGTCTTTTTTTGGGTGCCTCAGATAGATGTCTTTAAATCTTTGATTTCTTCTAGCAAAAAGGGCGTGATAAACAAGTGGACTTGTTTAATGTGCTGGTGCAATTATTGAAGTAGAAGTTCTGTTCAGGAAGACCCAAAGCTGAGAGCTTTTTAACAAAAAGTATCCTGGAGATACAGACTTGAGAGACTGTCAGATTTAACAACCCGGCTTTCATCACTTGTCAAATACTGTTGTAGGGAAGCCCATTTAGAAATGTCATGTGGTAGAGCAGATGTGTAGGTGTACACTGGATGTCAGAGCCTGTTTCATTTGCTGTACTTCCTGGAAGTGCTCATTAATGACTACACTCACAATCTTCTAATATTGTAATTCTGGGTATTAAAAGGCATTTGTGCATCCAAAGTAAATATTTTTATGCTGTGTCAGATGACAATATATCTTGCACATTTTAGAAATTGCAATTTAAAATAGTGTTTACTGCAACTTCATTACTGAATCCTAAGTGGAATTACTACACCTTGAAAAAACAGTGGAAATGTAAGAAAAATTAACATGAGTGTATATTTTTGTCAGACCTGGCATGTCTAAATAATCATCGTGTAGTCAATATGTGATTCCGATCACATTTGTTATTTTTCCATGAGGCTTACAGAGAAAGTTCCTGCGCTGCCGAAAGCTTAGTCTCACAGCAGCGTGCACCCTTCTTGCCCTCGTTGCTGCTGGTGTTTGTTCCGGGAGTTTCCAATGAAGGGTTTGAATAACAGCCTGGCAACACGTGAACTGAACTGTTCTACTTCCTCCAGTGGCTTTAATTCACTCGGAGAGGCTGCTTGGTGTGCCCGAGCAGGCTGTCAGTAGCAGGATTTAAGGCAGCTGTCTCCATCTCACTTTCTGGGATTGTTCAAAATGCTCGCACCTTTGTCAGGCAGGCTTTTCAGGTACCGTTTCTAAAAAGTAACGCTGGATACTGCCAATATGCTGAAGGTACTTCTGTACTTTTGATGCTGATTTTCTTGTATTTCTGCATGTGCTGAGCTTAGCAAGCTGCATTTGGGATTGGGAATAGCAGGAGTGCCTAATGAGTAGGAGCACCTCATTCTTCAGTGACCAAATTCTGTCACATTCTGCTTCCTCCAGAAGAAAAAGCACGTGACAGATGCCTTTAGCTTTTCAAACACCAAAAGTTTGCAAATCAGTATTAAAACTGAGAAGTCAAAGATTTTTCTCAATCTGCCTAAAACCAGAGAGCCATGACAGTTTTTGCAGAGTAAATTCCTCCTTCCCTCCTTCCTTCCTTTCCCAGGAACGTGGTTTCATTCCCTAATGTTAACACAAACACAGCTATACAGTGCACTACCTTCTCTTCATGGCTTGAGGAGGGTCTTTAGTTTATTACAGCTGTTCCAGATTAACCTTCTGCCCTGATAAGACCAGCTGTGGTTTTACACTGTGCAACTTCAGCGTGGTAATACTCGCTTTCTAAAGCCCAGGATGTTTTGTAAAGTAAATCATCATCTTGATTGCATGATAGTGTATTGGGAAACCTTTATGAGTGTTTATGAAAAGGGCAGGAAATGAGAGGTAAACTCAAATGTGTTTCAGAAAAGTTTATAGTTTATCTAAATTTCCTGGCCTTGAGGAATTTAGTGTCTCTTAATTCAGCACTTCAATGAAGTTAGTTGCCTTGGATATTCTTTTTAATGTGAATGTAATGCTCAGAAAAATATAGCTATTAAGGGACCTTGTTTTAGTAGGTTCACATGTATGACCACAGTGCCCGAGAGCCCTAAGCACGGGCTAGGGCTCCGCTGGACCCGCCGAGGCTCACACAGGCTGTGTGCAGGCTGCCAGGCTGGTGTTTCCCAGGTAGCGTTCAGCACTCCTGGCTCTCCGGTTGGGCAGGTTAGGAACCCTCCCAGTCCCTATGCTCAGGGTACTTTTTCCCTGTGGACCCGAAGAGGAAAGGGCAGGGGGTAGTGTGTGCTGGCATCTGGTTTGTCCCATCTTGGAGGTGGGATTCCGCAGAGGCACACCAGGACGTGCGCCCTCCTCTACCATTACAACATGGCATGAAGTGCAAAGTGCCTTCCTCGCCTGGCAGAGCTCACAGGCCGAGTAACCTGGGGCCAGACTTTATTATTCACTTGCTATTATCCACCCATGGAAGACTGCTCTTCTCCAGGGAGCCATCAACAAGCCTTTAATGCAATATTGAAGCTCATTAACAGCCTGTGTAGACAGCCCAAAAGAAAGAGGTCAGCACCGAATATTTGAATGTATGATGTCTGCACCTGAGGAAAAATGCAATAACCAGAAAATATCCGCTCTCAGAAGCAGTCCGTTTGTTAACAGCAGCCACGCTGATGGCACAAACGAAACATAAATGAATACATTCTACATTTTAAAGGGCAGATCCCAAAGCAGAAACTTTGTCCTGTAATCAAGATTTCATAGCCTTCCCATGAAACCCTACTGCTTCACTAGCCTCACCGCAAGACGGGCTAAAGCCTATCTCCCTTCCTTCAATTTAAGCACATATTCTTCATCCTGTCCAACACTACCATGGAGACTAGGCTGTCTTCTTGTACTGGGTTTACATGACAAAGTTTTGGTAGCAGGAGGTCTGGCCTCTGTGAGGAGACATCAGGAGCTGCCCCCATGTGGGACACAGCCAGTTCCAGCTGGCTCCAATGTACCAACCTCTGGCTGAAGCTGAGCCCATCAGCGATGCTGGGGGTGCCTCTGTGATGACATATTTAAGAAAGTGTGACAAATGCTTCAAAATGTGAAGGAATGAGAAAACGTGAGAGAAGCAGCCCTGCAGTCATGCAGGTCAGCGCAGAAGGAGGGGGAGGAGGTGCTCCAGGTGCCAGAGCGGAGATTCCCTTGCAGCCTGTGGAAAAGACCATGGTGACGCAGGTTGTGTCCCTGCAGGACCACATTGGAGCAGATACCCATGCTGACACCCATGGAGACCCCACCTAGGAGCAGGCTCCTGGCAGGAGCTGCAGCATGGAGAGGAGCCAACAAAGGACCAAGTTTTCTGGCAGCACCTGTGACCCATGAGGGACCTCAAGGATCTTCCTCAAGTTGAGTCTGTTTTGCCCATGACGGTAATTGCTAAGTGATCTCCCAGTCTTTATCTCAACCCATGAGCTTTTTCTTCTTATTTTCTCACCTGTCCCACTGGGAAAGGAGAGTGAGAAAGTGGGTTGGTGGCCATCTGGCAGCCAGACAAGGTCAACTCGCCACATCCCCTTACAGCTATCTTTTCAGTATTTAGAAAACATTATTATGACATTTTGTAGACCGAGCTTACAGTATCTATCCTTTCACATCTTAAATGAAGTTAATTTAAACTGAAGGTAGCTTTTGAAATATATTCAATTACTTAGAAAACTGTAAGCAGTAAGAGTTATAGATCACCTAGGCCTCTCCTTAGCATTATTTAGCATAAGCTCATCACAAAGAGAAGAGCAGGAAAAAAACTTCAAAAGCAAGAGGTGAGCTGGAACTTCCAGAAGCACAGCTTGTAAAAAGAGCTTAATTGCAAATAACAACATAATTACATCCGCTTATCATACCTAAACTAAAACAGTTTTAGGTTAGTGGTATCGTAAGCAGGAAGAGCTTCCCTCTGAAGCAGCGTTCCTTGGGGGCTGATTTCATACTCACACAGAGGACAGCTGCAGAAATTATTAGGGCTTCTCAGAAGCTTTAGTTTTTGAATATCAGGGAAGTTAGCAAAGTTTTCATCTCTAATGCACTGGCCATCATTTAATGATTTCTGAAATAGAGATTAAAACTTTCTAAATTCCTTGCTTTTAATTCCTTTCTATCATTGTAATTTGTACACATTTATTTATTAATTGTATCATTATTCTTCTTCTCTTTTTCCTACTGGAGTTTCTGATCAGGATTTTAAGAGAAGGTTTTTTTTTTTACTCTTCACAGTTGTAAAAGCCCAGTTTTGAGGGTTGAATTCCTTCAGTTCTCCTGCTTCCCACCTCGTAGAAAGGAGTCAACACTCTTTTTCATCCTCACTTCTTGAGGATCCCATTGGTCTATTCCTAGAACGGCAGCTCTCAAAAGTGAGTAATGTATTTGAGCTGACGCTTTACCAATGAAGGGTACACTGGAAGGAATTATTTCACATATCTTGCAAGTTTTACTCCTGACTCTACATCCTAGGATCATTTTTCTAATGATATGACATGGTTGACCAACGACCAGTTTATGACCATACTATACCAGATTTTTTTCTTCAAAACTGTTGAAGAAGGTTGCTCCCCATCCTGTATCAATGGGGATGATTAATCCCACTTATATATCATGCTTTTGGCTTATTTTAATTTAATTCTGTCTTCTTTTTAATTTCATCCTATTTTTAAGTCCATTTTCCAATTTGTCAGGGATATTTTGAACTCTATTCTTGTCATCAAAACAATTTGCTGTCCTTCTTGGTTTTGTGACATCTGCAATTTTAATTTGGGACTTAATTAGTGGAAACTAGAAACCATCATCATTAGCACATTGCAAGATGAATCACAGCTTGAAATCCCTGAAAAGAATCAAGATTTCGTTTCATGCCACCTCTAAATTGTAATGAAGGTCACACATATGAGAATTCAAAGTTCACTTTGGACTGGTGCAACAGGAAGCTGTTGTCTCCAAATTCTTTGGTGCCTCAGGCTACCCAAGGGTCTAGCACATCTGAAAAGTCTATCACTTTACCCCAAGGTAATGTGCAAATGACACTAAACAAGATGGTTTGATTTTTGAGCCTGTTCACCATTCTATTGTCTGTGTTTCATTTATTTTATATTATTGTATTATATTATTATTATTTATATGATTGCGTTCCCCATTAAATTAAGTTCTCCATTAATAAATGGATTTGATTCAGTAGGCATGTATTACATTAAGAAAGGGATTCAGCTAAGTTCTCTAGGGGTTCTGTCTGTCCTTTTCATTAAGTGATAAATGGAGTTGTTTCTAAAAACGGTCATTACAAGTTTTGCCCATAATGCATATTTCAGTAGCTAAGTTATTCAGCAATATGGAAAAAATGAGTCATTGCTCGGAGCTCTAAATTAAAGGATTATTGTCTAAGACAGAAGTTCTGGATCAGTTTGGAATGGCTGTACCCAGTCCAACAGGGTCTGTGGTTGCCCACGCTGGCTCCTCCATGCTGCTGGAAGCCATCAGCCATCAGAGCGTGAGCTCTGGAAGCCGTGTCTACATGGCAGAGGGGGGAAGCTGTCAGATCCGGAGCTGCTGGCAGGAAGGAGCAGGCTCAGATTTGGATCTAAGCTTTAAAAACAGAAATGTATGTAATTTGATGCAAAGAGCCCAATCTCATGATGCTGCTTTGAAGTAATTTGAAATCATTTTGGAGCTAATTTGTGTGCACAGAAAGAGTTCCAGGAATTCCAGCTATATAAGGTCAGGTGTTATCTGTGCATTGAAAAGATTACACACAACAGAGCCATGACCCTGAAAAGCCTCATATCTTTACTCTTACGGCCTCACTGAATTAGCAAGGATACTGATACAGTTAAAGCTGAACGCGTAAGAACCAAAAGATGAACGTACAAAGAGGAGCAAGGGGGGATAATCATGTTTTAAGTGTATTGCACCTGAAGAAATTTCTGCATTTCCTTTTTTCCCCAGTGACAGAATTTGTCTTGCAGCTGGGTTTTAAGAGAAGAGTGAGAGAGCGGGAAGGATGCTGTTAAAACCCTGGCTTCCCTGGGGCCCCTTGTTTTCAAGATTTAACTCCCAAGAAAGCCGATGTCTTCATCAGCCTATAAACAAGGATCATTTTCAGACTTTTTTTTTCCATGACTGAGCTAATAATACAACTGGGCATAACTGTATTAAGTCGTGCGCTTACATTTTTATGAGTTTGAATGTAAAAGCAGGAATCCAGGGTGGGGAAAGCCGCCTTTGAGCAGCAGACCTAATCTTGGGCTGCTTGTGCCCTCTTGCGATCACTGCAACATGCTTTCTGCAGCTCTTTTCTGTGTAAATACATCAAAAATATTCTTGTTCACATCCTCAACCCTTCCCAAAACAGGGTCCCAATGTGCCAGGAGGTGACTGGCTGCACCAGCTTGGGGACACCCCCCCATGCCTGGGCTGTCTGCCCAGAGAAAGGCAGAACACTTTATCCCTGTGGTTTTACTTACAGAGGAAGGGGAGGGGGGAAATCTGCAAACCCCCAAACCAGCATATAAAACAGGTTTCTGATTTTATTTGAAAATTTCATTTTTCTCCAGCTGCAAAATTGAAGTTTTGCAGTATAATATAATAATTTTAATAATAATGGAGGGTTTGCAATATGACGTGATATGATATGATAGAACATAACCCAATATAACCTAATAT
>NW_010557613.1:0-1645 GCF_000687285.1 Phaethon lepturus | reverse complement strand
ATATAATATAATATAATGTAATATAATATAATATAACAATATTTCTCCACAGATGCGCTGGGAACATAGAGCTGCACAGGGTCTCCTTGCTAATGTTGCTTATGTTTATAGCAACTTTCAAGCACAGTGAGATTTATGACATGCCCTTAAATACCACAAAGCTTGCATAAAAACAGAGCCCAGCTAACCCACTCTGTTGTGACTCATTCCAGTGAGCTTCCATTACTGGTTTTGAATATGTGTCTGTTCAACAAACATCAGTGAGCTCCTGCTTACACCACCCTTCTGCCAGGACTTCTAGGGAAAAGATGTTTTCCTCCTCGGCCTCTGGGCCAAAGACCTCAGGCTCCATGTGGAGGTGCTGAAGGGAGCCTGTCTGCAGGCTCAGAACATCACACACACACACCCCCACACACAGAGTTTTCCTCCCTCATTCAGCTGCTTTCACATATATAAGGCACAGACTATTTAAAAAATATCAATGATTTCCTTTACACAGAAAGTGGAAAAGTAAAAAGTGGACATTTCTTCTCTGGTAGAATTTAATTATTTTTTCTTGATTACTGCTGGAGATGACCATCATTTCTTTTGCCCTAATTTAAGAAGGCATAGATATTCAAAAGCAAGACAGGTTTTTTAAATTGCAGGTTATTAGTCTCAGGGTCCTTAGGTAAGCTCCTCCTCTCCCATTGCCTCTCCAAATTTTAAGTACATGGTCCAAAAACCAATAACGGTAATATTGCACAATAATAATTTTATTATCATATAAATGTCTCCAGAGCCACTGTGAACTATGAACTATTTATCGATAAGCAACTCATATTTATATTTATCCCTTCTGCATGATAAAACCATGGAGAATGAGGATAGAAATAGGGAAGGGAAAAGCTCAGCCACCCCAGCACCATAACCAGCCACCTCCAGCAGCATGGAAGTCATCACAGGGACCATTAAAGAAGCTGGTTTTGGCAGGAACAGATATTGCGATGTCCATTAGATACGCCCATCACATATCGTGCGGTATCGTGCCCGTGGCAAACAGCCATCCTTTTGGGACTTCAGCAGGTACTTGAACACTAATCTTGTCCCCTTTTTCCTCCTACTGTGATAAAGTATTACAGACATTAAATGCAAAGGATTTTGCTTTGAGGTTGAGATACCAGCATTATTATCCTGGCTGTCCCTGTATGAATTGCGTACTAATCGTATTATTCATATAGCATAATTCACTGCAGGTGGGTAATTTGGTGGTGCCTTAAAACAAGAACGGTTACCGATTTTTAGTGAGTTTTTTTAACCATTAAAATTTAAAATTCATAACAAATCCTACTCCAAAGCAGTATTATTATGCCTTTCTGCAAAGAAGGAGAGGACAGCCGAGAGGCTGGGCGTCTGCTCCCTGCCCTTCGGGTCCCTTCCCTCCAGCACGCTGGCACAGGCTCCCTCGTCCCCCTCGGCTGCACCCCGGGGTGACGCTGGGGTAAGCCGGGTGTTCTGCAGGATTGCTTTAGCACCAGCAGATGTCCCTGACATGTAAGAAATCACCATCCAGAATATCACCTTGGAGGAGAAAGAACACTTTCGCGGATCATTTTGAGCACTGTTTCCAGAACGGGCACAAATACGAAGAGCATCCTCCCTCCCT
>NW_010557612.1:516-1498 GCF_000687285.1 Phaethon lepturus | reverse complement strand
GGGGTCTCTCTGCCCCACGCCGCGCTTGCGCTGCCCCACAGAGCTGGTGCCAGCTGGGCTGCGCTTCGGCGCAGGGGCCGCGCGGGAAGGGAGACGGAAATACTCTTTGTCCCTGGGGTCGGGCTGACCTACTACTTTTTTTTTTTTTTTTACTTCATAGTTTTTGTTTGACAACAGGATGGGAAAGAAACGGAGAGGTCATCTGAATTTTGCCAGTCACTCAACACCACACTGGCATCATGCATTTGATGTTTGGTTAAAGCAGATAAAACTCCCCTTCCACCAGCAGCTGGACGTCTCTGCTGAGAATTCTCCGTTAGTGACGTTCCAGTGCTGTAGAGGTTTGGGATGGACGGATGACGCCCAATGAAAACTTCACTGAAGGGCTCAAAATATTGGTAGAAAAGTTTCTACTAATTTATCAGCATTTTTGTGAAGAACTTTTGATCTTCACTGATTCTAAACAGCAAGATATAGCTGGTTTTTATAAGGAGTTGTATTTCTAGGAGTTACACATGCATCAGAATCCAGAAGGTAAATAAAGGCCAAGTGCACCCTGGCCTTTGGGGATTTTATGGACTGACGCTTTCAACTATTTACAATTGAGTCAATTTTGTTCTCAATAATGTTAAATTAACCTTTAGAAAACTGTGTCAAGGAGCTAAAAACCCTGAAACCGTGCTAAATAAGGAGATAAACTAGGTGCAGGAGAAATTCAATATCTAAGCTGTCCGTCATGAAACAACATCGTTCAACTTTTTCTCTGCTTTAATACTTCTGCCTTTTCCAAACGCTTACTTTTACACACAAGACCGTGCTTTGCCTTTCGAGGGCTCAGCTGTGTCTCTCAGGCTTTGGGGCAGCCGATCCTGCTCTTGAGAAGTGCAATGTTCCCCGTGCCAAGGGCGCTGCTGTCGGCACCCAAGCCCCTGCTGCCCCGGGACACTTTCAGCACGTTTCTTTTGTACCCTGACAGTGTGGA
>NW_010557612.1:219-482 GCF_000687285.1 Phaethon lepturus | reverse complement strand
TTTTTTTTTCCGCGCGTGTGGGGAAAAAAAACCCCTTTTTTTTTTTTTTTTTGCTAGCCTCGGGGCTTCCTTTTCCCCAGCCAGTGTACCTCCGGTTCTGTAATACGTTGGACCTCACCTTCCTAAGAGCGCTTAGATGTTCGTATAACGTTTCGCACCTCCCAGCCCCTGCCAGGCTCCAGCTCTCCCAGCGCCCCGGTGAGCTCCCCCGCGCCGGCAGTGGTCGCGCTGTGTTCCCGCGCTGCCGGACAGCCGGCGTCTGT
>NW_010557612.1:0-203 GCF_000687285.1 Phaethon lepturus | reverse complement strand
CCCAGCCTGCGCTCTAAAGAGCTTAGCGGTGGCGGAGGGGTGGGGGACGGGGACCCGACCAAGGTCAAGCCGCCCGTGAGCGGCAGCGCGTGTTTCAGATGCGCGGATCCCAGGGCTGCGTTTACCGACAGACCAGATTTCCTGCAGTTACGTCCTCCGACGCCGGTAACGCGCGCTCAGCCGCCGCCGCGCGGAGCAGGGGC
>NW_010557611.1:0-5860 GCF_000687285.1 Phaethon lepturus | reverse complement strand
TTAACTCTATCCCAGTTGAAACCAGGACATGTAGGAAAACCAACTGTAGTAGTATTAAAAGCTCCAGTGACAGAGTCAATACTCCAATCACCTGATCTCTAGAAATATGGACTCCCTAAATCTTAATGCTCTCTTTATTAAGTCAGCATAATAACTGAAAGCCAGAGAGCAAAATTTAAACTTTTTCTTTAAACTGCTTTTACCATTCAGGTTTGACCACATGGCTTGCAAGCAATCCAGAGATAACCTACATGCTGGACCTATATCAGACAAATAGCAGCAGGGTCTGCTGAAGCCATTACCTAACCATCTTGTGACCCAGTTGCATGGCCAACCCATTCTGTCTTTTGCAGTGAAGAAGCCAAATAAGCAAGCCATTACCTGTTAACCACTTCCTGAGTGGTTAACACCACCCTCTCAAGAGTCTCCCATTTTACCCTTTCCCTTTTATTTGAGGCTTTTGTCATGAAGCTAGCCAAAGACCAATTTGAATTTCTGACACAAGAAAAAAATTAATACTAAATACTTAGGTATCTTAGTTACTATATATTGTATAACACACACTCTCTAAACAACAGGAAAATAAACAGTTGAATTCTTATCATTAGCATCAGTACTGTGCTAAATTTAACTTGTAAATGCTATCACCATATATTTTTGTTTATAATTACTACATTTGCAGTTATCTACCTTGATCTGAGACTGCTGGTTTATGCAGAGAAAGGTCACCCTCATGTGGAAATCTGCCTAGCAGCTGTAAAAAGAAATACTGCATTTTGCTTCTTAATAAAGCTTCTATTGCTTAGATTTGCAAATTCATTTTTGGAAAGTATCACTTAGTGTATTTTTTTACAACGTTTTAGTTCATCAGAGCTTTTATTAAACTGTGAAAGGGAAAAATCTTTGATAGGATCACAAGAATTTAAACACATGTTTAAAAAAAAAAAAGCAAAATACATCCCAAATCCAGTCAGAATGTAATGGAAATTAATCTAGGCAAAACCCACAGGTTTTATGATAACCTTGCATCCATCAGTTTCCTTAGCTTTCCTTTATAGCTGTTTTGAATACCATTCAAGAGGTTCTCTTATATGTGATTTTCATGTATCACATTTTCATGTCCCAGCAGAACTGGGATCTAAAACTGTAACTGACTACAAGAATTAGGATTTACTTAATTATGTGCTCTGGTAAGACTACACAGTTAATATGTTTTGGCTACAGACTTTTATGTTTCCTCACATCCATAACTGATGTGGTTCAAAAAATAAGTTCTGTCAATTTAAAAAAAAAATTTAAAATCTATGCATGATTAAACATCTCCCTCCCAGATTTTCTTAATAACAAATCAGAATATGCCACAAGTATGATTTAGATGTGCTGGGAGAGCTCAAGACAGCAAAAAGTTAACCTATTCTCTAAGAAATCCTTTTTCTTGTGGTTTTATACTGTTTTGGAAGTTACAATCACAACTTATCTGGAAGATATTCTATAATGCATAACAAGCACACAATCTCCACACAGTCTTCAGTGATGGATTATCCCCATGACTGACTGGCAGGAAAAGGGGACCTAACGTCCATTCACTCTTAACTGATGATTTCTCTTTAATCTCAGTTTGGAGAACAGGGGTGATGATAGTTCAGAGATGATAGATATAGCACTGAGGAATAACATGGCACATATACACATATTACATGCACAGAAGTATATATAATATATACAATCACATCTAACTCCCATATTAAAGTATCTTAAGGTAATGGAGACTTAATTCAGGCTTTGTTTTCAGGAAGAAACATTATTGTTTAGAAGGAATGGATTCCTTTAAAAAGAATGAACCAAACTTCTGAGACAATAATAAGCAATGAGGACTTTCTTAACAAGAGGTAATATTTTAAAGAACGTATCTGGAGAATTTTGGGCCTCTCAGACATGACTATCATGACTATTTTGCATGCAGATGTCCTAGATACTTTTGATATTGTAGAAAACAATGTTCTTCCTTTTAGTCACTGTATATACACATATACTTCCCACACACATCAAAGCTATGAGATCACAGAACTACACCGCTTCCTGATAGCTGTACTGCAAAAACAAGCAAAGGTCTTTTTACCTGATGGACTTGCATGACTTAATTGCATTACCAATTGCATTGTCTGAACTAACAGCTGGAAAAAAATAAAATGGGAAAAAAAAAATCACTGAAGCATTGCTTATATTTCTCTTTGTGTCAGTTTCCTGAATATTAGCAGCAAATTAAGTTATTGTTCTTTTTAGTTTAAAAGTGTTATTTGAGTAGGCTTGAGTCTTTGCTGATGTCTGTCCAGAGTCAGTACATTGCTCAGTTCTAGGGAGACCAAAGATAATTTCAGATAATGGGCAAGAATTAAGGAGTGTGACAACTAACAAAGTTAGAGTTAAGTGTTTTCTGAAGAATTTTTGTAGATATAGTCTGAAACTAATTTCTACAACTGTTGCTCAAAACAGGAAGAGAGGTTTTATTCTAACAGGAAGAGGTAAGCCAAATTTCTAAAAGCCCTAGTCATGATAGCATAAATGTTTTCCTTTCCTGCTGTTCTGAACACTAGTCTAAATCTAGATATAATGAAATATGAGTAACTACAAAATTCATGCTGGTGTCTAGTATTTGTTTATAAAAGATTGTCCCATCCTGTGGAACTCTATTACACTTACATGGAATGCAAATAAGAAAAACAAGTTGAAAGAGAACCCATTTGGGAAGATAGCATTGCTCTGAGGAGGGAGGGCAAATCTCCACAGAGTTGCCCCTGGAGTTATACCAGCATCCAAGCAAAGCGTGTGTCTGCACACACTGCAAGAGTGCGAGTGAGATGATATACCCAAATAATCACTTTTCTTCCTCACTTCTTAGCTTGGATAGCAAGGTTCACATTAAAAGAGGCACCAGTTGCCTTTTAGCCAAAACATAGCAAATATCCACTTGCTCCTAGCATAATTAAATTATTCTCAAAGCCTCTCATACACAAATTCTGCTGGATGCAAAAGAGGCCGAAGAATTACACAAGGGAAAAAAGCCCAGTAAATCTGGAACCTGTTAATGATTTGAAATTCAAAAGCCACTTGGGTAAAAAACTAAAAAGGAAAAAAATTGCAAGTTATGCTGGAGGAAGCTCAAAATAAATTCAGTTTTCTAAGTAACTACATAAAAATACCACACACGAGGTATTATTAATGGAAACAGAGCACTATTATCATACAGCTTTCACAGCAGAAGAATATGCATCTGCTCTTGCAATGGAGGAGGATGTTTTTCCAGTCTAAAATTAAAGAGGAAGGCATTAGTGAATATGACACAATGTCTTAAGTGACATAAAATAATATTAAATATATGACCCTATGTAAGAATTGTATTAAAATCCAAGTGCTCTTGGAAATTTTAAGATGCTTTTCTAAAGTAATTAAGTTATTTATACACCTTTTTTTTGGTTGTTGATCTGAACTTGATAGGATACAGCAAAAGTACTTGAGATGCTACATCTATGGATCATGACTGTAATAAATATGATTTCAGAGACAAAGTGCAACAAAAGTCTTTAGTAAGAAGCATTCATCACCTACCTTTGGATTCATTATTCCTTCTTGCTTAAAGCAGCTATAAAAAACATCCATGGAAAACACTTCCCTCCACAGGTATCCATAGTACTGACAATCATAACCACCTGCCAGATGTCCAAAAGTAGCTGGCATGTTTGTTCCTTAAAAAGTAGATGAACATTCATTTATTTAAATCAAATGCAGTTATTTCTTTGATGTATACAGTACTTCAAGAAGAAATTAATAAGGAATTTGCATAAACTACTTTGAAACTTCTAACATAAAGGGTCTGAGTATGCCTCTAAAAGTATTGGCTGTATTCTGTTGACTACAAAGGAAACTCAATTTCCCATTTTAGGCTAGTTGCACATCCAACACTGATGTGACATAACATCTAATGCGGTATTCACATCTAGTCACTCTAAAATATAACCTCCAAAACATTACATTTTATATTTACCTGTTGTGGTTTAACCCAGCAGGCAGCTAAACACCACACAGCCGTTCGCTCACTCCACCCTGCACCCTGTGGGATGGGGAGATACTCAGAAAAAAAAAGTAAAATTTGTGGGTTAAAATAAAGACAGTTTAATAGGACAGACAAGGAAGGAAAAAAAATGGTAAAAGGATATACAAAACAAATGATGCACAGCACAATTGCTCACCACCCACCGGCTGATGCCCAGCCAGTTCCCGAGCAGTGGCCCTCCCCGGCCAATTCCCCCAGTTTATATACTGAGCATGACATCATATGGTGTGGAATATCTCTTTGGCTAGTTTGGGTCAGCTGCTGTCCTGGCTGTGCCCCCTCCCAGCTTCCTGTGCACCCCCAGCCTTCTTGCTGACAGGCCAGCATGAGAAGCTGGACAGTCCTTGACTGCTTAGCAACAACTAAAAACATCAGTATGTTATCAACATTGTTTTCATCCCAAATCCAAAACACAGCACTATACTAGCTACTAGGAAGAAATTTAACTCTATCCTAGCCGAAACCAGGACATGACCTTAATCTTTCTTTAGAAGAGATCATTAAGATCACCCCAAGTTTCAAAGAAATTATTTCAGCTTCATAAAGTAGATACGACCCTTTTTTTTCTATGCCAAGCATTATTGGGAAAGGCATGTTTAATCAAAGCATTTGGACATGCTGTAGAAAATTTTCATACTGACATACCTGAGGTCGCAGGAATTCCAAGAATCTCCATACAGTATTTAGCATCTTCACCTACTGGGTCAACAGATGGTTTTGTATGGAGTGCCTAGTCAACCTTGCTCAAAACAATCTGATGGAGGGTTAAAAGGCCTAATTGGATAAGAACATTCAAATAACAAGCATCAAAGTAGATGCAGTTTCTTTAGGACTTTTCATTCAAAGATCTCAACATGCATCCTAAATTATTAGAATTTTAACTATGGAAAAAACTTGGAGTTATGTCATTTCCATCTGAATTGCTTCAGTTACAAAAAATTGAGAGGCATATTTTTAATAAAGGAATTGCCATTATAAGCTCCATCTTTTTCAAATGTTATTTTCCTCACAGATCAAAAACAAATTAAAGCAGATATTTTAAAAGTAAATTTCAGTATTTAAAATTATATTCCCAGCTGTCTTCACTTCCAGTATACCATTTCATTCAGGGCGTGCACAGATGATGGTGAGTATATCAACCCTAAGACACTTCAAAGAGCAGCAAGAACTGCTGCTGCTTTAGGCTCTGCTTTTTTGAAGAAGCCACAAGATATGAACCTTTACTCAGACAAAATGCTTATGCAGCTACAGTGCCTGTACAAGCCAGAAGGACAGGCGCTTCTTATTCAGGATAGGGAAGCAGTATGAAATAAACAAAAGTGTATTAATGACAAATTGTAACATAAATAGGTAAGAGCATGATGTTGGGGGAGACCTGATTACAGGGACAGAGGGGTGAGAGTGACAGAATAACGAGATGATAGGGAATGACATAAGATTACAGTCTTTGTTTGGAGATACATGTAAGATGGTACAAGATGTGGAAAGAGAGGAGAATTGGGACCTTACTTTGGGAAGGCAGCGTATCTCCTGAGAAGGTGGAGAACGTGCACTTAGAGTTCTGGACTGAGAAGTTAAGAGGCTGTTTGAGCAATGCAGGACTGCAACACTTCTGTCTGGAATATGTTATGCACATTCAGTAAATTTGCCAACAGCTTTCATGTCGGTCAAGTCTTATGTGCAAATCAAATATAGACAATACATGCAGAAAATGTGATACTGTCTCTGAAGAATAGCCATGAGCAGGTT
>NW_010557610.1:0-2852 GCF_000687285.1 Phaethon lepturus | reverse complement strand
CGGCGCCTGCCTGGGCGCGGCCTTCCTGAGGAGCCTCCGCGGGGATGAGCGTTGTCCTGTGCGGGAGCCTCCCGCTTGCCCCGGGAGTGGGTTTCTCGACATTTCCCTCAGCCCCGAAAAACAGCACAGTAACAGCTGGGTGCTTGGGTGTTTCCCGGTTCCATCGGGATCGTCATCAGGGCTGCAGTGTTCAGCTGCAGCCCGGTTCCTCTTAAAAAATAACCTTGTGGTATGGAGAATATTTTACAGGTGAAGATTATGCAGGAAGCTTACTGTCAAGTTCAACGTTTAACTGCTGAACTCCTCTTTCCTTCAACGTAAATCAACACAGAAAATGTTATTTCTGTGTTAGAGCACATGTGGTTTCCGTTTCTGCTTTGCTGTGACTTGGTGTGTGTGTTCTTGCAGTTGGTGATGGAGAGCTCCTGCGTTCACAGCAGCTCACTAATGATGCATATCAAGTTAGTAATTCCAGAAACATATATGTCTTAACAATGTACCCAAAAACCAAGAAGGGACTGAGTAATTAAAAAAGCTTCTGCTTTGGCTTTTGCTCAAGAGCCTTATCTTGGCATCCGTAGGTTAGCAGGATAGAGCTCCTGAAGCAGAGGGGTTGACAGTGTCTGGTCTGACATTAGCAGCTGAACTGGTGACCTTCAGGTCCAGTAAACTTTAACTTGGTTATGGATAGTCCATAGCTTTGGAGCCACGTGCCATTCCTGACTCACATGCCAGAACGGCTGCTCATGGGATGGTGCTAACACCAGTGCTGCTGAGCAATGCGGATCTCGGTGATATGGAAGTAACTCAATGGGAGCTGTCAAGGCTGGCAAAACCAGGTTCCCCAGGGCTCCTCTGGCACACAGACCACTCTGATCCACAGAGGACTGTGCAAGAACTCGTGGCCACTTCCTGGGAAATGACTGTCATCTTCTGCCCATGAACTGCTTGGGAATGGTTTCCTCTAAGATGTGTGGTATGGCTCCTCTGCCTTTCAGCCATTTGAAGATCTTGATTTGCAGCTTCAAGATTCATGGTTACCCCCCTCGGCTTTAAATGTTCAGCAAGTGGCTTCCTGGAGGGCTATGGACTGGAGCCGTAGTGACAGCCCAGTGCTTCAGCAAAAAGACCGTTGACCAGCTACTTGCTGGAGCCACCCAGTAACTCCCTAAAGTCTGCAAGCAAGTTAGATGCATGTCTTTTTACGAGGTATTATCCCAGCAACTTGCAGCCACTGCATTAGTACCAACAAAAGCCTACACTGTGAAATCAACTCCCAGTCAAGCTGAAGGACATTTCTGATGTCCAAGGCAGGGAAAACTGTGATTCAATGCCCAGAATCAGCAGCCTCAGAGATTTGGTTGCCTCAGTGCCACACTGGCCATGCCAGTGATTGAATCGAAGAACCTTACAAGGTATAGCACTTATCACGTGGGACCACTTGGCCACAGTTGTGATGACCTGAAGCTTTAGACAGACCCATTTATTCACTCAAGTCTACAAAACTGAAGGGAATAACTCCCAAGACTGATTTTTTTAACATAACTCTGATAAGCTGGAGCTGAGTAAATGACCATGCAACAGTCACAGTAAAAGACCATTTCACTGTGTTTATTATCACAGGCACAAACCCAGCATGCCACACTTGCTGATCCAATACAATCCAACAAAGGCAACCACCAGTAATGCAGAACTACAAACTTCATAGACCGTTTTTTCTTGATGCCACTTTGGTAATCCCAGGGCACTGAATTGTAAAGCTTGATTCTGTTACATTAAGATACTTAGTAATCTCAGAACTCCTTTGACTCATCATCATCCCAACAACGTGGAATTGTTGAATAAGTATTAAAATATGGAGACGTGTAGGCACATAAGTTCCTTTCATTTGCATCTTTCCAGGCCAGATGAGTTTGGCTGCTTTAGAGCTTGGATCTTGACTGCCTGGGGAATTTTGGTCTAATCTGACAGGGGAATCTGCAGTGGGAGTAGCACAGTACTTACCCGAGTTGTTTATGCAGGTCCAAATCACCTATGCAGGTGTGTGAAGCAGTACTGGTCCCTGATGGGAGAAGAATTGTCCGGCTGGGAATTTCCTACAGTCTCACTTTCTCAATAACATCTGCCCCTCTGGGATCCTTCTCTCTAATCAAGGAAAAACAGAAGACTCAGTCACATTTCCCCCATGACCGGACTCAAGAGAAATACTACTGTTTTTTTACCCCTGCTGTGAGACAGAGAAAATGGATAGTCATGGAGTAAAGGGAGCGTGGTGGTTTAGATTTGGTTATTGATAAATCTGTTTATAATGGGACCCTATTCTGCATGCAAAGAGGAGCCTAGGTTTTTTTTCTCTCAGCACATCTTTTGTTCTGTACACTACTGTACACTCAGATATAACATTGTTATATAAACTTATATGCATTATTCCAAGATATTTGCAGTACTCAATTTCATTTCAACAAGTTTTTTCAAATGGCAAAACTTACATGTGCAATTGCAATTAACGTCACTGATGTCCAGCCTTTGCAGCATCAGCATGTAACAGATTTTTTAATTCTCTCTAAAGTCTGTATGCACAAGAGAAGTTCTCTTTCCACACCTACAGCTGGTGTTGGCACGGGTACTACAAAGTGGATGAGCTTTGAGAAACTGAGAGAACTAAGATTTGGAGCATTTCCTCATGTAATCCCCTCAAGCTCGCATGCAGTTCAGTTACATCGGACTCTCCGTCGCGCTTCGCCTTTCCTGCGTAGTCAGCGCGTTTCCCGTAGCGGCAGCTGGAAGGCTGCTGAGGTAATTTCGCGGCCTGAAAGGAGTACGTGCGGTCAGATACGAGCCTCCACGCCGCC
>NW_010557609.1:233-12541 GCF_000687285.1 Phaethon lepturus | reverse complement strand
TCAAATTGTCCCGGTAATCCCGAACCTTGAATCCCGAACTTGACGCATTCAAGGAAGGAGCTGGGTTCAGGATCCCCCTTTGCCATGCTGCCTCACAGCTGTGAGCCTGTGTTGGCTCCAGATCAGATTTGCCCATTAGCTCTGTGGAGCACAGTTGTCCCCTTCGCGTCTGTGCTCATGACGGGGCCCCAGCTCCTCGCTGAGCAGCTGTTCTGTCATCTCTTTCAATTACAGTGTTCCCTCCATCAATCTGACCAGCTGCAAGTACGAGAGCGGTAAGTCGGAGACGCTGCAGGGTGTCCCTTCGGATCAGCCCACTGACAGCAAGCTCTTGGGGACCCGCTCAGCCCAGCAGGCACACTGGTACCAAATTTCCACTGCACAGTCGCTTTCAGCTTATGTATTGGTTGCAAGTGACTTGTCCCCCTGTGAAAAGTATGGAGTTTTTCACACTTTGGACTGAGGTGTCCTCTGGTTTAAAGAGATACAAAATGTGCAACAGCGGCGCAAGCCCTCGAGCCCCTCCATCCGTCTGCATTTGCCGTACATCTGCTACAATTGGCGAGAAGGGTTTAATTAGGGGCAGTTACAATGCAAGACTGGTACCTGTGCTTGGGGAAATGACACGAGACCTCTCAACTGTTTAACGTAAAGTCAGTGATGGAACAGGCAGGAGTGGTACCCAGAACCTCTCCCTTTGCCGTCCATCTCCAGCGACGTGCCTCAGGGATGCTGGTCCCCTCTCCTGTCTTGCTCTTTGCTGCCACAAGCTGTACCTTAAAAGAACAGACTCCTCGCTTTTGATGGATGGTATTAGCCAATTTGCTAATGACTGTTGTAGCATTGCAACCACATTTGCATTGTTGAAGGTCACAGCCTGGTTGGCTGTGCAAGGAACAGTTTTTATACAGAGGGACAGGCGCTGCATGTTTCGCCTAGGGCCATGCTCTGGCAGTTTGGTGACGGGAGGTGGACAGGGAACCCGCAGCAGGAGGTGGAGTGGCAACCTGGGTGCCACAGGAACCAGAACCGTTTCATGACGGTTCCTAACATGAATTGACCTTCATTGCCTCCCCAGCCCTGTGAGAGGTCAAACACAGAACTGGCACTAACATGAACCATCCCAGCAGTGACCTTCTGCTCCAGAGCTTTTGATTTCAAAGATGAAACTCATTCCTTCAGAAGACTTGTATCTACCCGTGTGGTGTCAGACCCACGGTGGATTCAAGCCTGCTGTAGTTCAGGAGGTACTGTGGGATCCCAAGGCATGGGATCTTACTTACTTACTTACTTACTTACTTACTTACTTACGGGGCTGATAGCTCCCAGTATACCTGCAGCCAGAGGCTGGGGTGAGTTTAGCTGGGTAAAGCTTCTGTTTCTGATGCCTCCTGAAGCATCCCGCCAATACCTTGCATCTCTGAGAGTGGAATTGCAGCCTGGAGAGGTTTGTTCCACACTCTGTCCCTGGTTACTTTGGGGATTTAACAGTCCCTGGTACTTGTATCCTCTGCCTGGCCCCTTGTCATGTGCTTGCTTTGGTACAGTGCGGCGGGCAGCACAGTGCTGTGGGCTGAAAGAAGCAGGAGAAAACGAGGAGTGGACCGTGTATTGGACAGACTACTCAGTCTCTCTCGAGCGTGTCATGGAAATGAAGCGGTTTCAGGTAAATGCCCACATATAAAGGCTGCCCAGCAGGAAGAGCTCAGGAAGGAGGGTGAGACAGGGGCTGTTAGTGGAACAACGTGTTGCGGAATCACACAGAATCACAGAATCATTAAGGTTGGAAAAGACCTTCAGATCATCAAGTCCAACCATTAACCCAACACCACCATGCCCCCTAAACCATGTCCTGAAGCGCCACGTCCACACGATTTTCAAACACTTCCAGTGATGGTGACTCTACCACCTCCCTGGGCAGCCTGTTCCAATGCTTGACCACTCGGTGAAGAAATTTTTCCTAATATCTAATCTAAACCTCCCCTGGTGCAACTTGAGGCTATTTCCTCTCATTCTATCACTACTTAACAGAGTTGTCCAAAACTAGCACCCGTGACCCCTTCTCTGCATTGGTTCCAGAGGATGCAGGTTCACAAGCCTTTACTTCTGTTGTGCCTCTGGTACAGTGCCATCAACAACGCTTTGGCAGTTAGTGTGAATTGGAAAGCTGCCAACCCCTTTAATGTAGCTTGAAATAGATGGTTCTTGATGACAAACGGCTCCCATCCTGAAGCTGTGATATTCTAGGGAGGGAGAGCTTCAGGGCTGAGATGGAACGAGCTGATAAATCACACTGGTGAAGTTCAGATAAAGCAGCTGTAGCGTAATCTTGTCCCTCAGCAGACGTTCAAGGCAACCACAGGCCCAGCTTCCTGTTCTGCGTGCTCGTTTCTCTGCATGCAGGCTTGCCTCGGGTCTTGAGGAGGATCCCTGCTGTTCCTTTGCTGATCTTGTTTTTTGTCTGCATCTTTTTCAGAAAATCAACCATTTTCCAGGCATGATAGAGATCTGCCGTAAGGACTTGCTGGCTCGCAACCTTAACCGCATGTTCAGGCTCTTCCCCAAGGAGTACAATATATTTCCTCGCACTTGGTGCCTGCCGGCTGAGTGAGTGAAACGTATTAATGCAGATGAGAACAGCGGTATGAAATTAGGAAGTGGGAACCCCTATGCTTGATAGCCCGTGCTGGGATGAGGCGGGGGGGTGTCTCTGTCTCTGAGATCTCATGTCTTGGTCTGCACCTTCATAACCTTCCCTGGAACTGAACCGGGTGTTGAGACAGGTTTCTAGTTTCATACATCTTTAATTCCTATTAGATTGAATTAGTCCGTGGAATGGCGTCCTCTGCGATGTGTGCCTTGCTGCTGGGCAGACTGCGTGCCGACGGGCTAAACCTGGGGAGAGGGACCCACCCGCAAAGCCAAAGGGCAGTGGGCATGTGGGAGGTGTAAATCTGTGTTTTGGTGGAAGGTCTCTTTGCAGCTCAGGGTGAACAGGAGAGGCAACTGCAGGGCAGCGTGGCTAACTGCCTTCCCTCACCGGCTGGTTCGCTGCCCGTGGCCTGCCCAGGAAGGGCACAGGACCAGGGAATGAGGCGGTTCCACCCCACCGACTGTGACAGCCGTCTTCACAGCCCCCTGCACCTCTGCCGCCTGCTGCAGTAGAGAACACTAATGGCGGAGGGTGGTGGGAGAGTGCAGGTCACTATGCTAATATGTATACAGTTTAGATGTAAACCATCACCGAATTACTCAGGCTTTGGGGCAGAAGGCCTCGCTTCTCTGATCATATACAGGCAAGCAATGATAGAAACATAGCTGAAAGGAACCAAAGAGCACTTGAAGTTTGGGTGGTTGTAAGGAGACAAGATACCCGTTCTTAGACAGATTTTATTCTTAGTATTTCCTGATGACCTCAAAGTAGGGCTCCTGTCACCTGTTCTGTAGCTGAACTCTCCTCACAGTTAGAATGATTTTTCTTAATATCTGACCTAAAGAACCTTTGCTGAAATATCAGCACTTCAGTACTTCTCCCATTTGCACTGGCCCTTGAGAACAGTGGTTTGCTGTGTTTTGCTAATAGTGACAATGTCCAGGGAGTATATTGCCACATGTCCTCTCAGTCTTCCCATTTCTGGCGAAGACTGACCTAGTTCTCTCGTCTTTCTTTCCAGGCTGCATTTCCTGGACTCAGATTGCTCTTGGCACTTTTTCCTAGGATTTGTTCTGTTTGTCTCTTTCACTAAATGTGGTGCCCACTATAGAAATGGTGCTTCTCCATCTACAGCAAAATAACTAATTGGCATATGGGCTTGACTCTTCGAAGCACCATACTCCCATTGGAGTTGCTCTGGAAGATCAGCCACGTAACGTGATAGGGGAGCTCAGCTCACGAACCTCTGCGCCCTGCTTAGAACGCTCTGGTCGTGGCCTCCTGCCAGCTTGCTGATGAGCTGGCATAAAAAGGGAGGTAAAGACTTGTGACTTCCTCCTCTTTTGTAGCCAGGGCTTGCTTGTTTTCTCCTGCTCTCTCTGTGGCAGCAGAGCCAAAATCTTACTGGCCCCTGTATGGCCGGTGATGACCACTTCCTATGAGCCTCCCAGTAGAGGTGGAGATGGGAGCAGATAAAAGGTGGAACCAGGAGAGCTTTGTCAGGTCGCACAAGGACCAGTTTGTAACTGACGTAGATCAGGAATGGGTGTGCTATTCCTCTGCTGCAGAAGTTTGGTCTGTACTGGCCTGCAACACCACAGTTTGAGAACTGTTAGAAGGGTTGGTTTTTTTGCAGCTTTTAACAGTCACCCCTTCCTTGCACAGCTATGGAGATTTCCAGGCCTACAGGCGTGCAAGGAAAAACAGAACGTTCATCTGCAAGCCAGAGAGCGGCTGCCAAGGGAAAGGTATCTTTATAACACGTAATCCAGAGGAGATCAAACATGGAGAGCATATGATCTGTCAGCAGTATATCTCTAAGGTAATGGGGACAGTCTCAAGATACAGGTGGAGGATTGCAACCTCCTAGCTCTCCCAGCATCCCGCATCCTCCTTGCGTCCTTTGCCTACATATTCCTGGAGCTGCCAGGGGCACCAGGGTGGCTGCAGCACAGCAGAGGCATGGCAAAAGCTTGCCTTTCTCCTTGCTGCTGAGCTGCCAAGGAGTGGCACAAGCAGTGCAGATAGAGCAGCCAACCTCAAGGAGTCGGCAGCACGCCTGGCAATGTTTCATTGTCTCATGCTTGCTCCTGCCTTTTTCTCTCACAGCCTTTCCTTATTGATGGCTTTAAATTTGACATGCGTATCTACGTGCTGGTCACATCTTGTGACCCGCTGAGGATTTTTGTCTACAAGGAGGGTCTGGCCCGGTTTGCCACCATGAGGTACATCGATCCCAGCAGCAGCAACCTGGTAAAAAAGGGAAGTTCCCAAAGAACTCGTATAGTACCTGGAGGTTTTAGTCCCCAATTTGTCCTAGCAGCGTTCCAGACCCTGAAAAGGCAGGGGCTGGTGCGTTTCATGGCACCCAGCTTTCTTCTTTCCTGTTCTCTCCTCCCTCTGTACCTCCTCTTCACAGGAGGTGTTTCAGGAGTGTCTGTGGTAGATCTACTCCTAGGCCCCATGTTTGGGCTGTTTACTGGCATTATCACAGAATCATGGAGTTGTGTTGCTTGGAAGGAACCTTGGAAGGTGTCAAGTCCAACCTTCTTCTCAAAACTGGGTCAACAATAAATTCAGATCTGGTTTCTTGGGGTTTCACTCAGTCAGGGGTTGAAAATCTGCAAGGACAGAGACCCCGTGGCATCTCTGGGCAACACTCATACTGCTTCTTGCCTTTATGAGTATTCTCAAGGCCACACCAGTCCTTGTTTGCCTGTGCTTCGGGTGGAAAAGAGGGACCTGGGGATTCCCTGGTGGTAGTGGAACAGCCTAGGAGAGACAGGGAGGGGAACTGGGAAGGCAAGGTGCAGGCTATGGCTGTGCCAATCTCCAAGCAGGGGTCTGTAATACGTAAAATCCCAGCGGAAGATGGATGCTAGTGTTGGATTGCTGTGCTATGGTCACGGGTTGGCCTGAGGTACCCTGGGCTTCTGGCTATCTGCCCACTTGTCCCAGGGCTGCATATGTACATACCCTCCATCATTCTGATACATGCATGTCTTGGAGAGTTCTTCTGCTTTGGGTGAACAGAGGAAGAGGAAGAATCTGCAGAAATTTGCTGCAGCTTCTGTCCTGAGGAGTCCCTTGTTTACTGGTGAGGCCACAGCTGGAGTGGCATTTGTGGAGCTGACTCCTGTGCTCTCCCCCAGAGATAAGGACAGAGATGTGGAGAGGGTAGAGCTCTGTCAGCTCTGACTTCTGGCTAGAGAGGGAACCACCAGCATGATTAACTTCTTGCTGCAAGTCACCGCCACAGAGAAGAGACAGAAGCGGTGAAGTTGGTGGCTAGATTAGTGCTAATGGGGCTGTTTCTATTTCTGCTCTGTGGTTAAGAATAAACGAAAGTCTCTTGCGGTTCCTCTCTCAGGATGATATCTGCATGCATTTGACCAATTATGCTATCAACAAACGTAATGAAAACTTCGTTCAGGATGACACGATGGGCAGTAAGAGGTACTGTCTTGTCCAGGTGCTGCAATGCCCTGTGCATATCCTGCAGCAAAGCTGCATTTGGGACACTGGTTTAATTCCATTTTTCTTGGGGCAAACATGGTATCACAAGTCAGTTCTTATCATCTCCTGTCCTCCACACAGGAAACTGTCCACCCTGAATGCCTGGATGGCAGATAACAGCTACAACACAACAAAACTCTGGGAAGATATTGAAGATATTATTATAAAGACTCTTATTTCAGCTCACCCTGTTGTGAAGCACAATTACCAAAGCTGCTTTCCAAACCACACTACTGTCTGTGCGTGCTTTGAGATACTGGGTTTTGATATTTTGCTAGACAGAAAGTTGAAGCCGTGGCTGCTAGAGGTGAGGAAGGAGTCTCGTGCTGTGTTGAAGCAACTCTGGAAGCAGCAGACAGTCAAGAGCTGGCTTGTCTGGAGGAGGCTCCAGAACAAGGGGTGGTGGGATGAACAGAACTCATTTGATTAAAAAGGGCCACCTCATTCACAAAATTAAACAGGCTATGAAGACAAGTAGCCAAGAAACCTGCTGTTCCTTGGGATCTAAGCAGAATCCAAGGGCCCGTTCCCTGTACACCCTCTCTAACAGCAAGGAGTTTCCTGAACCTTAGGATTCCTTGACCTGTAACAGCATCCTGAATTCATGACAGCTGCCCCACACCTCTAGTGGGATCTGAATGACCTGCAGTGCGGGTGGGCACTACACTGCAGAAGGACAGAACAAGCCACTGTGTGCAGCCTGCTGCTTTCTGTTGCTGTTGCAGGGAAGAACATCCATGGAAAGTGTGCGGTGGAGCAGACTGGGGCCAGCGAGCTGGCTGCTGGCAGCACATTCTGGGAGCTGGGAGTTCCCAGGCTAGATTAGATGCTTGTTTTGGCAGGTGAACCACTCTCCCAGCTTCACTACGGACTCTCGCCTAGACCGTGAGGTGAAGGATGCTCTTCTCTGTGATACCATCAACCTGATAAATGTGCATGCCTGTAACAAAAGGAAGGTGCTGGAGGAAGACAAACAGCGGGCAAAGGAACGGCTGCTCCAGGCCCATCAGACTCTCCGTGCATCCAGGTATTGCTCTTCCCCATAGTACTGCAGGTCCCCAGTGAGAAAAGACCGGGCATGGCGGAGCAGGATAAAACAAAGACTGGCTGTCTCCAAATTAAAACTCCCAGAGGCCATGGCACTATATAGCCTCTGAGAAGAGATGTCCCAAGCCATCTGCATCCTGTGGGGAAGAGCCAGGGCTCGTCTCTGCGCGCTGGGAGATCTGAGACGCCTGGTGCTCTGGGCCCTGTACAGAGTCGTCCCCATTGAGCTGCGCCTGGTTGTCACGTCTTTCAGTGCCCACGGGCAGTGCCAGCATCCCTGGGCTCACAGTGAAGCTTGCAGGGCAGGCTGCAGCACTGCTTTGGGGACCAAAAGCACCCAGGGGCACAGGGCCCTTCTCCAGAGCAGGGTTCCTTTCCCAAGGCTGAGGGTTTCCCCTCCTCCTCTGTCTGCATGTCCTTTCATGAGGTCATGTTAGATGAGCCTGCTGCCCAGGCTTTTCCTGCCATGCAGGGTGAGGCAGCAACTCCCTTCTGCTCCCATTTCAATTAGGAGACCTGCAATAACTCTGGGCTGGAGACACTGAGCGTGTTAGCCCTGTACTCTGCCTGCCCCTGCAGCCTCGGCTGCTCCGAGCTCCCCGCTAGTGAGGAAAGCTCCCAGCAGCACGCAGGGTGGCAGATATGCCTTGAACAGGCACATTTGAACTGGACTTCTCTTGTAAGTGGGTTAGTTGGGTGAAAAGGCTGAGGGTCTGGGTGTGAGCCCAAGCAGCAGGGGAGCGATCTGGAAATGCTTCACCAGCACTCTACAGGTAGGGGGTGAAGAAGTGTCATTGTATTGGTTCCATGCAGTGCACCCATGTGAAACAGGCTCCCAAACGGGGAAAGAACTAGCTAGGCCCCTGCCCCTCATCCAGGACAGCATCTGGAACCTCCCATCACACTTCCCTACCAGTGCTTTCTCCCGGTTTGCAGACACGAGGAGTTAGAGACCAGCCAGGCTGCCTGGCTGTCTCAGGCAGAGAAGTACGAGAACTCGCACCTGGGCGGCTACCGGCGCATTTATCCAGCATGTGGAACAGACAAGTATGAGCCATTTTTCAAGCAGAGTGGCTCCCTCTTCCAGGAAACAGTATCATCCAAAGCACGAGAAGAGTGTGCAAGGTATGCTGCTCCTGTGGAAAACCCGCTTCTCACAGGGGTGGCACAGAGACCACTTGCTTCTGATCCCTTCCTGGGGACGCCTCTGCTGCTTTACAGATGTAAGCAAGCTGGTGAGAGCTGGAAGGGAAGGAGTCTGCATGTGCTATATCACCATAGGAAAGCATGTACCCTTGAGGAGGCACATGCAATATTCCATTGACTTTTGGACTCTGGAGACACTATGTCACAAGTGTCCTCCACCCTTCTGGCAGGCACAGCCTAATTGAAGGGCATTTCTTATAGTGGTGAGAGTCTGTTTTAAAAGCATGCCTGGCCCATCTCTTCGCACGCTTCTATTATGGTCTATTCGCTACGGAACTTCTGACTGCAGTAAAATGTCCTTGGATTGAAGGCTTCATAATAGCCTTTTGCTATTATGGCTCCTACTGAATCAGTGACTAAGACTACTGTTCTATGGCAGGCAGCAGCTGGAGGAAATTCGCCTGAAAAAGGAAAAGTTGGAAGCTCTTACCAGGAAGAAGAAAATGGAGAGGAAAGAAGACCTGCATGGAGAGTCAGCTGGGGACAAATCCCAGATCCATAATAAAACCACAGCCCCTACAACCCACCTCACGTATAAAAGCACGAGGATGTGGGATAGAAAGGTACCTTGCTTTTGTCAGTGGTTGTCCATGGGGGTCTCAAAGGCAATAACATGGCTCTAGGAACATGCTGGGCCATGGGTGTCTCCCAAGGAACAGAACTATGAGGTTTGACGCCCCTTCCTGAAGTCCAGAGAGTTGACAGCTTGTGCTGAGAGGTACTTGCAAGCACCAGCGTTGTCCTTTCCCTGTTGTGGCTCCCACCAGGATCTTTGCCCCACTCCACCCCAAAGTCTGTAATTCTCTTTAGGGCTCAGACCAGTCCCTGGCTTTGTCTCTCTTGTGCATTACTACAGCTTCAATTTTGCTGTAACTCAGGTCTTTCTTTCCTAAGGTACAGCACAGGCAGTATGACTCTGTGCAACCCCAGGATATTGTGGAAGATGAGGAGAAGAAAAGAGTAAATGCTCTTCTGCAGCGTGAGAACCTTATCCGAGGCCTGGGCATCATAGATCAGCTCTCCCAGCTGCTCCCCACAACCAATAGGCCAGCCAACACCCAAAAATCCTGCACCGTTACCTCCAAGAGCCAGGTAACTGAAGATTGCCCAGATCCATCCTGCAAGGCCAACATAGGAGACAGCCATTCGTGGGAGGATCGTGAGGAATGAATCATGGGCATTGAGCATCTCTGGTGTGGCTCTGTTAAATGAGACCCAGCGTAGCGTCTGTGTCTGTGGGTTTTTCCTACCGTTACTGACTTTGTCCCTTTCCAAATGGGCATGCTGGGGGCGTGCCAATCGTCTGCATAGAGCCTGCATGCACCCTTCCCCAGAAGATCCCTCTCCCCAGTATTCCAAAGAACAGACCAACGATACTTCCTTTTGGACCCTGCTGTCCCCAGCACACAGCTTAGTGTGAGCTGGTGCTTCGGAGCAGTAGTGTGATTCTCCTAGCCAAATAAAATTAATTCCTTGGTAGGCTAGGAGCACTAATGTGCTAGGAGCATGGTAAAGGAGCGCACACAGCAAAGAGGGACTGAAGGGAAGTGTAGGGATGTCTTAAAAAAAAAAAAAAAAGTAAAGTCTTTAGGTAGATTCCACACTGCAAACAATGCCTCTCCCTAAACATCTTGCTTCTGCATTACACCTGCCCCCACACGGGGAAGTTGATGAGTTAGTGCATGTGCCTAAAACCCTGTGGGGCTCAGCCCTCGGTCTGAGGCTCCACCTTCAGAGTCATCTTTGCTCTGCAAGAGCATGCTATGCTGTAAGCCGTCAGCATTGCTGCTGCCACGTCCCAGACCATCTCAAGGTGTACAGCTGAAGAAAGCTGGGCTTCACAGAGGATTGCACCAGGGGAACTGGGATTTAGACCTAGAGTTAAAGGAGATCTGTGTGGTTGTTTCAAACTGAGTCTTGGCTACCATGCCAATTCCCAAACCACTACCGATCTAAAACCAGACGAGAAGGAAGCCTGCAGTCCGTTGCCTGTGGGCTCCATTAGGCTACAAGGGCTGTTCTGGAGCACTGTCACCTGCTGTGTTGGGGAACATCTAGTTCTGGACCTGCTATTGATAAAAACCTTGCAAGGTCCATTGCCTCTTCCAGTGGCACTGTCTGTTTCAGAAAGGCCTCCTACTCCTGGCTGCAAGGGTGATGCATCTCAGAAGGATGCTGACAAACTCAAGACACCAGAGTTACAGGGATTATTCAGGACCTAGGAGTCTTCTAGTACCTTACAAGAAATTGGAAATAGCCCATTTAATTTAACAAAAGATGTCTAAGATGGGATTTGATCTGTAAGAACGAATGGTTGCTGCCTTTTCCTTTTCCAGAAAAAGTAGAACGGAACCTGAAACCCAAACTCTGTCAAAAATCTGGATAAATCTTTCAGCAGCGAATGATTATCTGTGGGTGGGCCAGATCCTTCGTTGCTGAGTCTTCCCAGCACTCTGGCATTTCTTTCCACAAACCCTGCTCCAGCTCAGCCCAATGTTCTGGGCAGAGAACGGGTGTCTCAGCATTGCTGCAGGCAGATCAGGCAGGCAGCTGCCATGACCCTTTAGATGATCTGAATCTGGGACAGTGACTGTGGGAGAAAGTGCAGGGCAATGCTTTAGTGAGTGCCTGTATATGACTAGAGAAGACTTTTCCTTCCCGTTTCTTGCCAAGGCCTCCAGAGCTAAGCTGCAGCTGCTTTCTTTCCTTCCAGCCACAGTCTCTCTGGGATGCACTTGGTGGCCAGGAGCCCCACTGCTTAATGACGCTCATCCCCCTCTCGCTCCTGGGACGTCCAGTCCGGTCTTCGGGACAGCGGTTCGTACGCAACCCCAGCACCAACACCGAGCTGCCAGCCAGCCTGGGCTTGGATCCTGCCGCCATGGGCACCCTCTCTGTTCGAGGCCAGAGCATCCCTTACCGTGAGCAGCACAAGGTGCAGCAGGGCCCCCGGGCGCAGGACAGGGGCTGGCTGTGGGGCCAGGCAGCACAGATGGCAGCGGTTACCCAGCCCTGCACCGAGCCCAAGGGGCTGCAGGCAAGAGACCAGTGGCTCCCTGGCGATGGAAAGACAGCTGAAGGCTGTGAGTATGCATTACATTCCTTTGGCTCCGAGTGTCTGCATGGTCAAGGCTCAAGTCGGTGAGCCAGAGCCATGGGCAGATGCTCGGGAGCTGTGGATGTTCCTGGGTTTGCTGAGGCGGGAGGAGTGAGCGGGTGGGCTGGATGGAGCTCAGAGCCCCTGGGGTGCTCAGACCCTGCGGAGGGGACACTGCATTCCTCTCTGGGAAGTGGTGACCACTGGAAGTCTCTGGGAAGTGGTGACCACTGGAAGTCACTGCCTGAGGCCAGTAGCATCCCATTTGCAGGGGCAAGGAAGAAAGTAGGTGGTTTCCCAGGACCCAGGGTTGATGTGCTGGGCTGGGGGAGCATGAGAGGCCCAGAAGTACTTGAGAGCAGGGTCAGAAGTGCAGTAGATGGGACAGCCAAAGGGGCATGTTAGCTGTGTATGGAGGAACCCCTTGGTGATGCAGCAGGGCCCCCAGCCCCTCCCCAGGCCTTGCTCCTGCCAGGCTGCTCCCTGCTGCCCACAGCCCCTCCTGCCAGCCCTGCTCATGGAGCTACACCCACGCCCCCACTACCCACACCTTCACCCAGCCCTGCCTGCCTTCCCCTGCTCCCACCACCATCGGCTTCTGCACTTTGCAGCCCTAGGGGCAGGGAGGAGCAGGGGCTGAGGGGGGTCTGCCAGGGCATTGCAGGGTCTGCCATCGCGGAGGGCAGTGGGCTGCTGACCCCCAGAGCTGCCAGCGTCTGCCTGCCCCCCATGTCGGCCTGTGCTCTTCCAGGTGAAGCTGGCAGGCTCTCCTTACATGCAGGCAGCTGT
>NW_010557609.1:0-202 GCF_000687285.1 Phaethon lepturus | reverse complement strand
CCCCGGGCCCCCCAGCAAGCACAACAGAGGCCACAGGCGATGGCACCTTCAGCGCTGCTGCAGTCCAGGAGCTCCCCATCGCCTCCACCGCCCACGTGCAGCACACACGTGCCTCGCACGGTGCCAGTGCCTCGCACGCTCACAGTGTGAAAAGCACAGGTAGCGTGGCAGAGGGGACGCCCACGCTTGGCCTTCCTCCCCG
>NW_010557608.1:2633-6185 GCF_000687285.1 Phaethon lepturus | reverse complement strand
CCTCGCAGACGGACGGGGCAAGCGCAAGTACGGATGTCCTGAAGCGCGCTCTGAAACCCGGGCCACTGAGCTTCAGCGCTTAAAATGGGCCTTTCTCATTAAGCGCTATTTTGAAGTTAGCTTTAAATGCTAGGGGTATGATTGATAACATACGCCTATTTATTTATTTATACTCCAATTTATGAAACAGGCATGTTTGATGAATGTCTGCTGATATATAAATTCATACAGTACTTTGAAATGCTGTTCTGAACATTACTACCATTTAACTCAATTGGCTACCACAGGAAGCAAGGTTAGGGAATTACATAGTCCACTGCACTACAGGAATTGTGGATTGTTCTGAACACTAATCAGCTAAAAACCAGATTAAAAGTTAAATCCGTATTTGTACACCTCCTGTTCTTCCTCATTCTGCTTTGGCCATCCACTCTCTGACTTCAGTGAAGTGTTTAAACCTAAGGTAAACTCTCTTACCACCACCTGAAAACACTGCCCACTTCTTTCTTCTCTCCCATGACTGCTGTGCTTGACTATTGTGGTGTAGAACATCTATTTTGTACATTGTGAAAGCTGTCTCGCCCTGGAGTGCTTTATGTAACAACTTCACATACAATGTATTTGCAGGTTCCTGTGAATTCATTTTAAGACAAAATTCTAATTAAAGCTAGAGAAAATTGTTCACGTGATACACAATAAGCAGGTTTAAATGGACAAGAACAACTCTTCTAATATATATACCTCCCCATGTATGTTTTAGTACAAACAATTGGTTTGTCCTGTTGCTTTACATAGTCACATGATCTTTTTTTTCTCTTTTAATAAGGACACAGGAAAAGATTAAAAATGCATTATGTCCTTTGTTTTCCCAGAAGAAAACACAAGCAAGCCCTTCACAGCTTTAATGCAAAATTTTCATCTACCCAAAATCCCCACTAAAGGTATCCCTTACCGTATGTTTACTAAATACTCACGTACTGAGTACATCTCATCCTCAGTGATATCTTTTTAGCTTAAGTGTAGTGAGGGTCCTTGAAAAGGAAACAGTTTCACGTAGCTATGAGGTAATAAATACTTCATGGTAGTGATTAACCCCAGTCCCAATACTGATGATAGTTTGAGTATTACTGAGAACTTGATAAATAAAACCAGCAAAATTTTCCTTTTTTTTCCCCCCCATTTCACTTAGTTCACAAGTTCCATTTTCTAAGGAGTTGATCTACTCTATTACTATAATGTTAAGGTCTAGTATTATAATAACATATTTGCTTATGAAAGTCAGTCTAGAGTGTAAAATATGAAGCCATATTAGAGGTAATGAATTATCTGCATTTAAACACAGAAAACAGGCATGATGGTTAAGTAGAGAGTATGTTTCCACTGCATTCTTTCAGCTAGAGCCTTTTACAAAATTTGCAGCAAAATATTTATTGTAATTGTTGCAAACATCGTGTTCTTAACATCTCTGATAAAAAATACCAGCAGGATCAAATCTTTAAAAGCACAGAGAAGTTCTTAGTGGCTTTGAATCCAGAAGGATCATGTAATTAATAAAACTGTACTTGACAAAGGAATGTATAATTTGTATAGAATATAATACATGTGGTAACGCAGAATTTAACATACAATTTACAATTACATGCCTGCCAAACCAAGCTATCTGAACAAGTTTTTAAAACAGCTGATGACGTAATCCAGCTGCACTGACAGCACACAGCTCATGGAACCTTGAATACTTCAGGCAGTTTAAGAAGGAACTTCATTGTAAACTGCTTGGTCTTTGCCCCCTCGCTTTTTATAGGAAGTTCTTTTGGCTGAGATGAAGGAAAATTAAAAAGAACGTTATTGACATAAAATATTAAAAGGCAGGCTTTCTGAAGCCAGCCTTAGTGCATTTTAAGTTTTGCCTTTAAATTCCATTATGGGCAACGTTTTGCAGGGCATTATCAGTGATGCAGAAGACTATGCTCGTAGGAAAGTTCTGCAGTGCAAAGTACAAAATATGCTGATGATTTAACATATCGCACAACCCAGCGTTCCCCACACGGGGGTCAAAAGCCAGAGTTCAGCTGGGCTCACAAATACATCACCCTGAATCAAACAGACCATCCCTAAATAGTAGCAGTCACTAACATACACTCATTACATTAATAAATTGCTCGCTAATGGGAGTGGTGACAAGCAAGATGTGCACTTAGTGGCCCTGTTTGCAGCCCGCCCCCGATGTCTGAATGCCCATTTTTCCTTGGGTTATGTTCTAAAGGCTTCAACGTGCATGAAGAAGATCTGCTCAGTGTTGTGAAATAAATCAAAGAGTGTCTGCTGAAAATTCCTAAAACGCTTCTGCCCTAATCTCCTGGACCAGAGAGTGGGCTCGCAGAATGTTAAACTTGCTTTTCAAAGAAGATCAAAGCAACACGAGCAACAATTAAAAACACGGGTGCAGGTACGCACATGCACAGGGGCACCGCGGAGGCAGCAAGAACCTCTTTTTAGTCATCCCTGAATGCTAACGCTGGCTTATCTAATCATTACACGTGTGATTTGAAAGGACAGGAGACGTGTGTAAAAGCTACGCAAAAACTGTCTGCTTTTATGTATAAAATGCGTTTTATGCACATGCAACATTTTCTGAGACACGCTATTTCCATTAATTTCAAAAAGCTCCTTAGCCACTGTCTAATTAAACCAGCCTACAATTTTGTTGCTCGGTGCTTCAAAGATCATAAATGAAGTTGCAATTGTCTATCTCCCCTTCCTAGTGTCATTTAGTCTTTAAATAGGGTTTAGTCTCCCAGACCTTACTTTAACCCTTTGAAGGCCAGCTGCTTGCCTTATCGAACACCTGAAGAACCAGACCTCACACCGCAGCCTCTCCCCGCGGTATCAGACCGTTTGGTGGTTTACCAAAGGCACCGCTGAGATTTTATTTGCCCACTACAACTTTTAACCGGTATTGGCCACTCCGCCTAAGACGGGTCACTTCCACCCGCGCTTACACAAGAAATACTCGTGCCAGAAGGGGAGTGAGCTCACAGAAGAGCTGCTCGCGCCAGCAGGTGAGCGCCCAAGGGAGGGTGACGTCGCATGACAGGCTCTACGCCTCCAGCGCGGGGGAGGCTTCGCAGCCAACCTGCTATTTCCCTGACAATACGGTTTGTCTGTTTTCCCCTTCTCAAGCTCGTATTTCACTGTGCAAACTAGAAAGAAAAAAAAAAAAAAAGCAGCTGTGGGAAAAAACTCTTGCAAGTTCACAGGGCGAGTAAGGAAGGAGTAAAACCCCAAATGAACTCTCCTGGCTGAACTGGGTTAGGATGAAAAATGCTTCTGCTAAATCTTGAAAATTTAGGTCAGTCTTGTTTATGTGAAGATATAAACTACTGACATTTTGAGAAGCATGTGAATCAAAGTGATATTTCAGTGTTCTCTCTGAATTACATTGGGCCACCAGGCCCTTTTATACCGACCAAGTTCTCCCCCTTCAAATGAAAAAAAAAATTCTGAATTGTCACTTAAGCTGTAAGCAGCAACACATGGAGCATCGTGCTTTAA
>NW_010557608.1:240-2602 GCF_000687285.1 Phaethon lepturus | reverse complement strand
TATCGTGTTTAAAAGCTTAGGGGCACCACCTGCCGATATATTTCATATTTTTAAGATACACTGAGTTTAACCAAGTAGATACTTAGGAAACACTTAAGAGAGGAGAACACAGTAGGTACAATTTTGAAAGCTACCTGCTTTTTTCTTCCCCTGTGTTAATACAGGTTACATTATTCTCCTATGGGTATCAGACAAGATGAGGAAAAAGATAATTGATGCTTTTCTGAGACTTAATTGATGTTATCCAAAACATGCATCATGCCAGATATCCATTACATTTAACACAGCTCAAGACAAGGCAGTTTTGACAGTGCGAATAGGGCTCAATCCCTTCTCTCTTCAAATCCACGTGAATAGTTTATTATATACAGATCCAGGCTCAGTGATTCATTTTGATAAAACGCTACTTAGCGGCATCAAAACTGCCCGAGTATTTTGTCTGCCTATACTGGGGCCTCCTACTGCTGCCATTGAAACAAATGGCAAAATTCCCATTTACTTCCACAGGAGGAGAGCCAAGCCCTTAGAAACCTTTGTATTTAAGGAAAAACATTTTTCCTCCCACTCATGACTACAGTTCCCCTGAAAAACCAATGGAAATGTTTAAGAAGTCAGGTGGTTAGGACTGGGCCCAAAGGTCAGGAACAAAGAATATTAATACAGTCTTGCTACTGAAAAACTGGGCAGCATCCTCAAAGTGTTGTTGTTTTTAAACAGAAAATGTCACTCTCAAATCTAACTAGGAAGATTTAAAAATATATATAAATCTGGGAAGAAGAAATGAAGCACACATTTCATTTAGTGTCTGGATTACAGATTCTTATTAAACAAACCAGAGCTCATTATAAAATCAATATCAACTTAACCACTAGACTCCCAGGAGAAATGGCAAAAAAGGTCACTCCAAGAAATTCAAACAATTTTCCTGCTGGAAGGGCACGATTTTAATTACAGATACTATTAATTAGAGCTGTCAGTAGGAAGATTGTCCTGTTAATTATCACAAATTCAGTTTCAAGTGTGATTTTGGAACCTGGAGGGTTTTTTTTTTTTTAAATTAAGAATTCTTATTTCTGTATTCATGTTTAACGGAAGAAGACGATGACTACCTATCGCTTCTGTGGTCTAAATAACCCAACACCAAGTTCCCTATTAAAACCAAACAAAAATATTTACGGCCACAGACTCTTTGGCCAACAAAACTGACCTGACAAACTGCTGTTTTGTTCACACTTTATCCTGGAGGACACTCCTTTTTTCCACTGGAAATGCTCTTGCTCTCTCTTGCTTTGGAAGTCATTAAATTTAAAGATGTAATTTAAAGATTTTTTTTCTTCAAAGTAAACACTCCGTATAAACTGCAAACCAAAACCATTCCTGAAGATACTAGTTGTTACCGCAACATTCATATTTATCATTCTGTACCAAAATCTCCCTAGACCCAGCCTGTGGAGATGTACTCAATACATTACATCTTTAACACAGAAGAGGTACAGGCAGACCCAAACTTTGCGAGGAAATGGGACTTTAGTCCCGTACGACTCCCAGCTGCCAATCTGAATCTATCTCAGCTCCAGAATACAGAACGGCCATAACATCTGAGCCTCAACAGAACAAGAAGGTAAAATAAAACTTGACAGAAAAGTGCCATTAGCGAGACCCTATGGGTGCACCGCAGACACGGATAATACAGCAGGAAAGTTTGAATGTTTACACATTCTTCAATTCTTTTTCCTGGTCACACTCCAAATACTGTGGGATAGCAGACCAGAGCTGTGTGGTGTATGACCATAACACATGCATTACCACACCGATAACACACCAAGAAATAAGTGCCATGATCTAAAACAAACTTCAGGAAGAGATGCAGAGTGTCTCTCTACCCAATACTTTTGAAACAGAAAGCCTGAGGTTTCTGATTTATTTCAGGAAATCTGAGTACAGTCCTCCCGTATTACTGGGTACACATCTGCTACCATTGTTCTCCCAGAACCAGTCCTGGTTTACCTCCCCATCTATCAGCATTAGATTTCATTTTATCTGAATAATGGCAGAAGGTGGCAACAGATCGGGTCAAAGGCTCTTTTCATATCAGACCCTGAAGAAGTCGATTACTCAAAGAGAGAGACATCTTCAGATAACCGTGCAATCCATTCCTCATAAATGTTAAAGATTTTTTGTTATTAATAGTGGCAGGGGTGACAGATTATGGATATTAATGTTATTTTTCAGACAATTTCAATGGCAAGGGCTTCTTTTTTCTTTTTTTTTTTCTTTTTTTTTAGTGCTTCTAATTAGGCACGAATTTACAGCGACTACTAGAACAGCCAAGATTAACACCCGGCAGTAAAAAGCTGCTACA
>NW_010557608.1:0-218 GCF_000687285.1 Phaethon lepturus | reverse complement strand
GCCCTCCTCCACCAACCCCGGGGAAACAGGACCGGGGGGGGGGGGGGGAAACATCGGGAACAGCCCCCCCGGCTCCCAATACGACGAGGGTCCCCCCCGGGCCCCGCGGGGCACCCCGGGGAGCAGGGCCGGAGAAGGAAAGCTCGGTCCTTACCTGATAAGCAGCGGGGGCGTCGGAGCCGGCGTCGGCCCCCAGGGCCGAGAGCTTCTCGGTCAGG
>NW_010557607.1:0-215 GCF_000687285.1 Phaethon lepturus | reverse complement strand
GTTAGAAAAAGCATAAACAAAGGGAAACTTGAGATTATTATTTCCCTCCCCTCGCGGGCTGCCTCAGCTAATTAGTTTGTTTCACAGTGGAGAAAGCGCAACTTTCCATCGTACATCTGTACAGTGTTTCCAGCTCCAGCCAATTTAAAGTATCATGAGCCTGCGCTAATTTTTCCCGATTTACCCTGTGGACTTTCCACTAACGTGCCACGGAA
>NW_010557606.1:312-1342 GCF_000687285.1 Phaethon lepturus | reverse complement strand
CCTGCAGTGGGGAGGTGCCAGGGGGACCAACCGAGCCCCCGCGCCCTCCTGCTGCTGCTGGCCCCCAGCATCCGGCTCCCACCTTCCTGCTCCAAGCAACTTTCAGGAATCTTTTACAGACTCCATTTATTTTTCACCCTGTGCCTATAGATCTAATGGAAGGAAAAAAGCCACCGATGTTTTGGGACTCCTGAAAGAGCCGTTTCCTAAATGCCAGTGCCCTGGGATCATGTTGGTTAGAGAGCCGTGCTCCATCCCATTGCTGGTGGCTTCGGATGTAGTTTCGGATTTGCTCTTTAATGGAGCAGTGAGGTATTTATAGCTCTGAAGGGTTGTGCTGGGCATTAACACTGTCCTGGAGCCAAGATCCTCAATTCCTGCTCTTAGGCTAAAATAACACGGAGACCAGTGCCACCTCACGAGGGAAAAGGGGAGGCTGAGGATGCTGGAACGCACACTCAGTGGGACCCAGCATGAATCCCCGCCTGGCTGCGGGATACGGAGGTGGGGGCTCGAGCCTGGGTTTATGGGGTGCTGGGGCTGGGATTTACCAGTTCCCTGGCCCCGGTGCTTTGGTGAGAACATGAGGAAAGCCTGGCAAAGCCCCACCAGCACAGGGGATGCTGCGCTTGCTGCTGGCAAAGGGGCTGCAGAGCGGCACGGCCAGGGGCTCTGCAGGCAACTTGCATGGCTCTTGCTTCCCTCCAAGAGGAGAAGGCTACGGGAACTGCCGCCCACGCAGCTCTTGCCCCCGAGCTGAGCTAACGGATGTGCCATGGGGTAGCGAAGCGAAGACGAGGGGCCCAAGTCCTGCATTTATCTATGGGGCTCAAGAGCCACGGCTGCCTTCACGATGGCTGCAGAGATGACTTCCCCCTTCTGCAAGGACGCCCACGTAGGGTTTTCTCCGGGCAGCAGATTACACAAGCCCCGGATCTATGCTCTTATTAAAGCCCCTGGAGAGGGAGCTCTGCCGAGGACACAGGGCGCCGGCACATCCAGGAATGTCGTCTTCCCTGCCTCAGCACCC
>NW_010557606.1:0-285 GCF_000687285.1 Phaethon lepturus | reverse complement strand
CCAGAAATATTTCCAAGTGCTTTGGGGAGAGGGGAGGTTTCCTGGTACAAGCACTGACAATTTGCCCTGGGTGGGTGCAAGCCTGGAAGGGGACGTGGTGGTTCGCCATCGTCAGCGTGCAGAAGGAGAAGGGAGAAACAACAGTTAAAGCAAGCTCCGCTTTTGCTGGCATCCCAGCAGCCGGAGAAGTTCCAGCAGGGATGACGCAGCCTAAGGACCCTTCCAGCCCACGGGGGGTTTGCGCATCTTTCCAGGCAGAAGGTGGGGTTATCTCCATCAGCAATC
>NW_010557605.1:0-868 GCF_000687285.1 Phaethon lepturus | reverse complement strand
TCCCTGCACTGCAGCCCGATGCTCCCGAGCCAGGTAACTTCTGGGGGGAGAGCAGGCTGCTGGGGACCCCCAGGGTCTGGTCCTGGAGGGGGCTGTGGGGTGGTCTGGGGAAGCATGGGTGCCACCCCAGCACCCTTTCACTCCCCACTCTCTGTCCTTCCCCAGGTGACAGTGATCACCCACTGTTTCAAGCAGCAGCAGCCCGGGGCGGGTGGTAAGTACCCCCAAGGCTCTGGGGGGCCCAGGCTGTGATGTCCACCAGGACCTGTGGGATGGAGCCGGTTTGAGCCCACTCCCACCTTGAGATGCCTGTTCTCTGCATGCCTGCTCTGTTTTGGGGGCATTTTGTGGGCCTCATCCCTGTCCCCGGTTCCACTGTGACCTGGCAGGGCTGTGGGGGTCCCTGGGGAGGCCCTGCAGCCCCAGACATGTGTGTCTCTTCTGCAGCAAGGTGATGTGCTTCCATCCCTGGTCGGACCTGACGCTGCCCCTCATGTCCCTGGCAGAGATCCGGGCTGTCATCGATGCATGGGCAGAGCTGGCAGCTGAGCTGGGTGCCTCGTACCCCTGGGTTGGCCCTTTTCTCCCTGCCCTGGGGGTGGAGGTGGGGATCCAGGGCTGAGTCTGGGGTTGGGACCATCCTGGTGACGTGTGGGTCCCCTGTCCCCACCTCTATGCCCCCCTGAGCCCTTCCACATGGGTGTGAGGCTCCTCTGTCCCACGGGATGCTTTCTTGGTGTGCCGGGGACCCTGGGACTGGGACCTCCTGGCTGCCCCTCTTCCTCTGCAGATCTTCGAGAACAAGGGAGCGATGATGGGCTGCTCCAACCCGCACCCCCACTGCCAGGTGAGGCTGTCCCACCCGTGA
>NW_010557604.1:0-8188 GCF_000687285.1 Phaethon lepturus | reverse complement strand
CGGACGGGGCTGCGCCAGCACGATCTCTCCTCGCTGCCGGCGTAGCCAGCCCGCTGCGCTCCTGCTCCGGCCGTTCGTGCTTCCAGCTGCAGAACAGCCGCCTTGGGTTTGGGAATTTATTCCAGCTGAGGAGTGTTGCTCTTACTTCATCGGCAAACCATTGCTGATCTGTGCCTGCAGGTGTTGTCACGTCAACATTTTGCAGCTGCTGGGTTTCTCGGTGGAAGCTGGATTGCACTGTCTGATATATCCGTACCTGCCTAATGGATCACTACAAAACCGGCTTCAGTGTCAAGTAAGCAAATAATCTGGGCCTGTTGCTATCTGGGATTACAAGTCCTGTCCTGTTATTGTATGAAAAGCAATCATCTCTCTGAATTCTGAGAAACGGCCAAAAAACCAAAAAAGTGCCCAAATATCTTGACTGCAGGTACTAGAAAGGCTGCAGCTCTTTTCCAGTTTTTCTACTGCAAAGCAGAGCAGGCCAACAGGAAGCTTCTGCCGTGCAGCCTTTAGATTTTTAAAGCAACAAGGAATCTGCAAAAGATGTCTATTCCTATTGTAGTATTTCATTGGATTTCGGAATATGTGTCTGTAGAACCCATCACCATATTCCTTGGCACAATGTGCTATGGAGTTCTACAACGGCTTAAGAGGGAACAGCACGAGACGTTCACTCCTGCTGAAAGAGCATTTGCAGAGGTGATCACAGGGCAGAGAGACATCGGAAAAGCAACCCGTCAAAACCAGCGCTGTGCCTCGGGAACGGCCAGAGGACAAGCATGGTCCCTGCTGCGTCCTTACCTCACTGCGTCCCGTGGCAGGCAGAACGTGCAGCACAATATATACGAAGAGGTTCCTTCCCTGGCCTAGCAATCATCATTGTCTGCCTTGCACCAAACTTTTGGTTTGGGTCACCAGGAGTTTTGGTTGGGGCTAAAACAAAGTCTTTGGGTTTCAAAACTATTAATGTCTTACAGTTTATTTATTCTATAAAATACCGGGGTTTTTCCTCACTTCCTTGCAGGATGATTCTGCTCCACTGACCTGGGAGACGCGAATTAGCATTTCTATAGGACTCATCCGAGCTGTAGAGTGTTTACATAATTTTGGAATTCTTCACGGGAATATCAAAAGGTGAGGGGTATGGCATATCAGCACTTCCTTGGTCACTTGTTAATTCCAGGATTTTTGTAACAATAATGGCTGAAAGCTTATGCAATTTTGAAACCCATTTGCAGTGCCTTTCTGCTGTCTCTGGCTCTCTAGGGTGTTTTAATGTTTTTTATGTTTAATCTGTCTCTCTTTTCTAGACGATGGAAGTATATTCTTTTGAAGTAATTTTTGGAGTACTTGTTCTTCCCCCTCTCCCTTTCTACCATTCTTTATCCTTTCATTCATACACAGCAGGCCAAATGCTGGAAACTTTCAGTGCTTAACTTTAAAAGTGTAAAACTGTAATTCTTTACCTCAAGTTAAAGTAATTACTTGCCCAATATTGTTATTTGTCTGTCTTTATCACAGCTCAAATGTCTTACTGGATGAAAACTTTACACCAAAGCTTGGTCATTCAGGTCTGCGATTGTATTCTGTTGATAAAAAATCAGAATATGCTATGATGAAAACCAAAGTCCTACAAGCTTCCCTTACTTACCTGCCAGAAGATTTTATCAGACATGGGCAGTTAACAGAAAAAGTTGATGTATTTGGCTGTGGTGTGGTACGTTGCCTTTTTTTCATGTTCTGGTGCATTCTTTGGCAGGAAATTGGGTATAAAAGCATGTGCCTCATATAGTTGTTTTGACGGCAATTTCATATCGTAGTTGCTGACTACATAATGTGTTGAAATCCTGTTTTTAATTATGTTCACACTCCACATATACCTCAGTTTGTGGCAAAGTGAGGCGAATCTTTTGAACAACAGAAACAAAACTGTTTCTTGTTGCAAAAAAAAATCATTACTGCTGATCGTTTTAAGAAAAATAAGTAGCAGAAAGACTGTAGTTAGGTTCTCGGAGTCCTTTGCCACATGAACTGCTACAAACATCACCTGTTAATTTGGAATTTCAGCTAAAATAATTGATAGTCTATGATGTCACCTGTCTCCGGGTGTTTCCATTTAAATAGGAAGTTACTCTGTTCAGTGTGATTTCTTATCTAGATTTTCAGTGACTTTCTTCTCATCCTTTGTTTCAACAGTGTCTGTTGTACCTAACTATAAAATTTGGACTTGGCTCTGGAGGTAGATCTAAAGTGTCACAAAGATTGCCCAGATCTGGCATTTTTAAGCCATCTGAAGTAAAAATAGAATTTCAAAATGCCCTGGCAGTTCAATATTTCTTTAGCTACAAAACTCATTTTTAAAAGTAGAATTAATTCTGAACAAATTGTTTTATCTTTCAAATATACTTTCTAGGTCTTAGCAGAGCTACTGACAGGGATTAAGGCACTGGATGAAGGAAGACACCCTGTTTATCTGGTAAGGAAAAGCAGGAATAACGAATACCGACACGAGTGAATGGGGTGGCTGTCGTAAAATGAGTTTTCATTCTCTGTAAGCGCAGCTTGTTATTCGTAGTCTGCTGTGCGCACGCTGACGAAGGGACGTTCACAGGCCGTTCCTGCCTGCCTTTGGACGGAAGCAGAACACGCTGCCGAGCGCTGGCCCGGCTGTTCTGGGAAGCGCCCCGCGGTCACTGGTGTGTAAGCGCGTGCTGAAACGCTGCGGCATGTTTTTACGTGCCGCAAGGAGGTGTTACGAGCCCAGCTGAATGGGGAAGCCTGGGCAGGCGGTGACTGCAGGCGCTCGTCGTCGCGTCTGTCGGGCGTCGCGGTACTGCGCTGGTGTCTGGAATTTACCGCCTGGCCAGCGTGCCCAAGCTGAGACTGGAACTACACAAAGTTCGGAAGGGCCGGAGCCGGCCAGGCCCACCGAGCGCCATGACCGGCACCTCACCACACGGACTGCGCCGGTGTGCTGTGTGGGTCGCGCTCCCTCCCGCTTGCCACGCTGAAGCCTTTGAGGGGAGGACGACGGTATCCTGACTTACTGTTTCCAAGCAATTCAGCCGTGTTCAAGTGGGTTCAGGAAATAAAGGATCCTCGGCTTCCGATTTCTTCAGCGGACGTTTGACGAGTGCTGTGCAGGAGTGCTGCCGCATGCAGCGCTCGTTGGCTTTCATCCCTGTAAGCGGGCGCAGGCCTGGAAGAGCTGGGCCTGCCTTGGGCAATTTGACACTAGATACACGCAGAGAAAACCTTCGGCTTTTTCTCTCCTGTGAAAATCAACGTTTCTGGCCGTTGCTTGAATGGCGATTCTTAAAGCTTTTAGGTCTGTAAACCAGCCGTTAAGGAGCAATAATAACAAAATAAGTGGCAAGACTTATATTCTCAGTGATTCAGATAGAAATAAACGCTTGGGTTAATTTAGCCTTCACTAATGTATCTCTTTCCTTTGAACAGAAAGATATGATTGCTGATGAAATTCAAATAGCGAAAGAAAGCTCGTACTCCAAAGTAAAAACTTTTGAAAAGCTGGCTGCCAAGGCAATATGCTGTAAATATCTAGACAGGAAAGCAGGACACTTGCTGGAGGAGGTTGCTGTTGATTTTGCTTCAGCCATCTGCCTTTGTCTGAGAAAGAAGAATTCTAACATAGCAGAGGTAATATTTTAAATACATGACCAAGATGTTAGTCTTCCCGACAGCACGGTCTAAAGCTACAGCGTTCACGCCTTACTTATTTTTGTGAGTGTTGACATAGGAGAATATGTGTAAGCATATGAGTACAGCAATTCTTCTGCATTCACAGATTTTGTTGTTAAAACCAGGTGCTTGAAATCATGGAAGCGGCTGAAAATAAATTAAGAGAACATTACCTCTGTGGAGGCAGCACTTCTGGATTCTCCATGAACACTCCAGAAGAAACTGATGATGAGACAACTAGTCTGAGCATGGATGCGCCTTCTGCGGGGGAGAACGGAGAGGACAGCACGCAGCCGGTGAGCCTGACGAGTGCCAATCTACACACGCCTTTAACGGGAGCTGCGGCACCCGACATCTACTGCGGACAGATGTCGAGGGTCCCCTGTGAATCAGACGAATCAAGTAGTTTTACGTGGAATCCTTCAGAAGGATGTACAGATGAGCTATCCAGCAACAGCTGTAACAATTCCGAAAACACGGCAGCCTCTGATCACAGGATCAAGCAGGAAAAACCTGCCGATGAACTCCGGGAAAGAAACGCGGCGTGCACCAGAAGCGATGACACCTTGGAAACAGCGTCTACTGCACAGAGCACCTTTCAACAACAAAATGCGGACCTCCGCTCCTCATGTTCTTCACAAGGTAAGGCTAGATAAACCTGAAGGGTGCACGCGGTCATTCAAAAGCATGTGGTCTTCAAGCTGTTTGGGCAAAACTGGCCCTGCTGTTGCCAACGATAACCGAAGTCTTTGTAAAGTGCCCTAGTGTTATAATAGTAGGGATAAATTACTCTCTTCTCCAGAATTGCGTAGGTTCTTCTTCCTACTTCTAAACACATTTCAGTAATCTTTTCTCTTTGGTTATGATTTTACCAATAAATCTACAAAATGTTTTCTGGTTTTCTAACAGATTTTTTTTCCCCAAGCCATTTTTTTGTGTTGTGTTTTTTTTTTTAATTAATTTAAAATTATCATCTGTTCCTTAGACAATAGATGGGTATTTATTTTTCTCAATATTTGGCCTTTTTTGGTTTTCAGCATTAGCCAGAGAGACATCTTGGAAAATAAAAATAAATGATCAAAAAAAGAAGCTCATGGAAAATATTTTGCTGTATGAAGAAGACAAATTAAACAGTTCTGAACTTTTTGAATCATAAATTGGATGGATTTATTAGCAGTGGCCAGCTCAGAAGAAGAAATAAGGACTGGTCTCTTCATTAGAAAGATGGTAAAAGTGTACCTTTCATGTAAGGTTAAGTAGCAGATTTGGATCAGAAACGTCAGCCCTGACTGGAGAAAACAAAAGTGATCACACTGAGAAGAAACAGAAAATATCTGTTCTAAAGCAGATTAAAGCACAGTGTCACTCTGTAAACAGAAATGCCTTCTTCCTTGTCAGTCTGCAATGTACAAAGATATGGCAAACACGAACAATTGCCAAAATGATTTAGAATCCTTTTGCAGTGTAGAAAGCAGTAGAAAGCATCTACGTATAACGTACGTCTTATTAAAAAGCACAGTCCTAGAAGTTACAGGGCAAGCGCCGATCCGCAACCAGTCAGCAATACCCTTTATTGTAATCCCACTGTGCACAAGCAGACAGAAGTCTTCAGAGAGATTGGAACAGGTTTCAGTTTTCAGATGAGTCTGTCCTATTCCATGTAATATCTTAGTCCACATACCCAAAAACACTGCATTACCAGAGAGGGGAATTTTTAGGTGAGTTCTCAGATGTATTCTACATGACTCAGTCTCAGTTTGAATTGCGCTGAACATAGCTGTAAGTAAATAATTTAAGCCTTCTTAGTCTGTTCTATGAGCTGCTCTACTGCAGGTATCTATCTATGACACCATTTGGAGTCTAAACGCTGCTTCACTGTCAGGAGCTCCAAGACAGTGTTTAATACTTCATAAGAGTATTTGTGGAAGTAAATTTTTTTCTCGGTGTTCTTTACGTGTTGTTAAGGTTTCTCATTGTGTTTCACATGGAAATTTGTATATTTTGGATTAGGGACAAGATTTTAATTTAAAACATCTTTAATTTTGTTACAGGTCACTTGAAATTTGATTTGTTATCTGTATTTTGGCAATGGGTTAAAGAATCGTTGAAAGATGAGCTAGTAAGTGGACCTGTTCATGGTGCCACGCTTACCATGTATTCTCGGAGCAGAATCGCTTTGTGCGTCTCTTGGCTTACCCAGCATTAGCAGCCTTGGGGTCAGCCTCAGCGATCACACTTAAAAGAAAAAAAAAAAAAAATAGAAACTTGTATGCTGTCGTATTTATTATGCAGTGAAAGCCCCCTTAAGAAAGTGTCACTTTCATTGTTATCACTATTTATTATTTGTAATATTGTTAGCATACTCCACTCTTGTGCAGTCTGAGGACATACGGGTTTGTTATAAACAAAAAGAACTATCAGAACACGTAGCTCAGCTTACAGAGAGGTGACTGCTGCCTCCTTAGCGTAGGTAATAGGGTCCGACGTACACAAATGGCTAAAATACACAATGGAGTTCAGGGAATATAGAAAAAAAAAAGAATAATTTATATGTAATTCTTTTCATTGGAATTGTGTAATGGTACAGTTTTCCTAGCTTTACACAAAGGCCTCCAAGTAAGGCCTCGTATCTTCTATAATTTGTCCAGTACCTAGTTCATTGTAGGTACTATTATGAGCAAGTAAAAGTATTTTAGCTAAAGACCTGAGTATTAGAATAATCTACACATTTATCAAATTGATTTCTAGATTTCTAAAAACTGGTAAAACGCCTTAACTGTAAGTGCCTTGGATACTGTCTACATATTTGCCAGTGTCTTTTTTTTTATTTTACCAGAGTCAAAGAAAACATTGGCACTGACGTAAGAAACATTGAATATGCTCAGATTGGTCAATAACTGCTTAATTCTACCTGAGATTTGAGACACTTCATGGTGCTGTTGTTCTTCATGGGTATTTTGGGAGATCCGTGGTAACTACCTCAGGTCTCCTCCAGGAAGAAATGCACATAGACACACACCCCAAAGCTGAATGGAAAACCTAAGCTTTTAAATTGAGAAACATAATTTAGACACAGTTCTGTTTCACAAAAATGCTTTAAAGGTTTTGTTCTCCTGTAGTCACAAAATTAAATTCTTTGCCTTCTTCCATGTTAGTTTTAAAATATTTCAAGGTGATATACATGGTTTTGTAGAGTTACGTATGTAACGTAATATATAAAAGACACTGCGTAGTCTTACAATAATCATACTCTGTTACGTAACTTGGCTATTCAGTATGATGTATGTTTTAATCTCAACTTGGCCAATTTATACATTACCATTCACTAACAACTTTGTGAATAAAAAAATTGAAAAAAATCCTTTCTTTATAGCGTGCTTTTTCATGATTTATGGCACAGAAAAATGTGTCTCAGTCCACCCTATTTTTGTGTGTTTGTAGGGGAGCAACTCAAGGTCTCTTTGCACACGCTTAATCATTAGTAATTATTTGTAGAAACGTGTTTATTCAGCCTTCATTCGCTGTTAAGTAGTTGATTTTTTTCCTTTGAGGTGTCCCTAGAGAAATTTCACTCTGAATTAATAATCACAAGGATTACCGAGATACAGCTGACATTTATCGTCGTTCAGATGCACAATCTTAGTATTCTTTATCCTTAAGACATCGTAGCTCTTTGTCAAAAAAGGAGGACAACTCCGCATTTTTTTAGTCCATGAACACTGGCATACGGGCACAGAATATAATTTTTAAAAAAATACAGTTGCTATAGAACTGTGCTAGTAAAAGTAATTTGGAGATTAGCACCTCCCAAAGGTGCTGTTAAAACCTAGAGGCTGAACATCACCCTGTATTGTTGATTAATGGTAAGAATTACCAATTCATGGACACACTATTTTTTTTCTTATATGTTTAATTTTAGTAATGCAAATAAATACAAACACGGAAGCATCACGTCTACGAGCAAAACTAAGGCGGCCTGTAAACAGGCAGAGTGCAAAGGAAGCTGCACCGCACGGTTTTCGAGGCTACTAATTGCCGTATAACAAACGAGCCCGTCCTTCTGGAACCACGGCCCGCACCCGGCGGAGCCCTGCTTCTGGAACACGGCCGTACCGGAACACGACGGCCCCGTGCCACAGAACACACCGCGTCCGCCAACGCGTGCCAGGGCGCGAGTGCTGCTTTTTCCGGCGGCAGCGAAACGCGTTTCCCAACACGCGCGGCGCCGCCTCTGCCGGGGCGATCGCCTCCACGGAGGCGCATTCCCCTGACGCGTGGAGCACACGGTCGGTTTCCGGGCTCGGAAAGGCCGGATGCGCTACGCCTTCAAGCGCGCCAGTGAAGCGAGCGTACGATGACAGGCGACCGCACGTGACGTTGATCTACACACGTCGTTGTTGAGGAGAATCTTTCTGCGTTTACTACTTGAACCGGCAGCTGAGGAAGTCAAACAAGTGTTTCAAGACACGGCTCCCACGGGAGA
>NW_010557603.1:224-2216 GCF_000687285.1 Phaethon lepturus | reverse complement strand
CTGTCCGGAAACGCAGACCCGCCCCTGGGTGACAGGAGGACCGCAGAGCACACCCGTGTCCGTGCAGGGTGACCCCTTGCAGGGAGCTTGCGACCCTCCGAAAGCTTTGCTGGTGCTTCTGGTTTGGTGGGATGGATAAGCCGGGCCTTTTGCCGTCGAGACGTGCTCCCTCCTGCCTGTAACCCCTAACCTGGACAGGGACCTGGGTCCCCCCGTAGCTGCCTGCACCCCGGGAACCTCATTCCTCGCATCCACGGTGCGGAGCAGGTTACGCAGGAGGGACCTGGGAGCCGAGTTTCTGCGGCGTCAGAAAACTTAGATTCATCTGTGAAGGTGGTGAATGAACGAGGGATGTGACCTGGAAAGGATAAACAGGAAAATGGGGATGTTTCTCCAGTTTGGAAAAGGCTTGCTTTTTTTTCCTCCCCTGTCTCAGGATCACTGGAAGGGATTGTACAAATGAGAGCCGGAAACTGCAGTGAGGGCTTTGCCAGAAATAGATTTTTTTTTTTTTTTTTTCCCTTCTGATATAAATGAAGAAATGTGGGAGCCTGTAGAGGCTGTTCCACATGCACCCTCACTTTTTGATTGCCAAGTTATTTGCATTCGTATATAAAGTGACATCCACTCTGCAATGGGAGTTGACATGTAATCACAAAGCATAAAAACTCCTGGAAATATCTACGTGCCACTGATACAACTTCAGAAAGATAGAAGTTTGGAATAAGTGGAAAATGTACTGAATATTTTTGGACAAGTGGAAGAAAAGTATCATCTCGGAAAATGTTAAATGTTAATTTTTTACCTAATCGCCGTCATTCGTGGATTTGGTAAGTATTGCTTGGTTTTGTCTCGATCAGAGCAGTTCCGGTGGGCAAAAGAGCTTGGAAGTGGATGATTTTATATTTGCAAAAAGCAGCTGCTAAACAGAAGCATTGATAAGGATATGCGTGTTCCTCGAGCTGTAGAATTGCCAGGGTACTGGGTACTGGCTGAATAATTTCCTCTCTTTCCTGATCAGGTTTTGATCTCACAACGCACCCTCACGACGCCTAGTAATTGGGGGGGTGTGAAAAGGGTGGGAAATTTTGTATTGCGCTTAATTATTTTTGTTACAAGATGTGTGTGAGCATCAATTTTCATTTAAAAAAGTAATGAGTCACTAGGACGACTTTTCACTTGGGTGATTTCATGGTGCCACCTCTGTACCTTCTCAAGTCTGTTGTCAACTCCTGTTACGTTTTAACAAGCAGATGGAGCTGCCACTGCTGCCTCTGCTCTAATCTGGTGGTGCTGGGGCAGAGGGAGGCGTGAGGGACGCTTCAGAGGCATGTCCCACAGCGGGTACCCCAGGTCGTGTTTGAGAGACCGCACCGAAACGGCTTTCCCTTGTATAGGTGAAGGTCTGCTGTTGGAGTTAAGGTATGAAGTCATTGGGTAGTGCGATACGTACGTTCTTATAGTTGCAGGTATTCTATGTAGTCCATACAGCATCGTACAGGATGCAAGCAAGAATATAAAATAGAGAATTTGATATTCTGGATATTCAAATACTGTATTCTGTAATCTTACCTATACACATACATAATCAGGTCTTACATAAACTTTATTCTAGGTAATCTTATTATTGCTTATAATCATTTAACTGTGGCTCACTCTGCATTGGGCTCCGAGATGAACCTATAGCTCAGTATTTGTGTATATTAATAAAAAAATTGAGGCTCTGAGTCTTTAAATAGTGCTGGAGAGATACACATTAGCTTTCCTTCTCCAAAGTGCAGAGTCTGCTCCTCAAGAAGAGCCGTGTGTGGCGTTTCAGGGATGGGAGAATGGAAAGGTAAATATTTAGAGAAAAGGAAAAATGCATTATTATATTATCAGGAGACCTCTGGTTAAAGCAAATGTTAAGAAAGGAAGAAACAAGGGGCCCCTATAAACAAGGAGGCAGCAAGAAGGGGAAGGAAGGGGGGTCCCACCGGTTGCTCGAGTTCT
>NW_010557603.1:0-209 GCF_000687285.1 Phaethon lepturus | reverse complement strand
GTGTCCTCGCTTCCCAAGGAGCGGTGCACGCCGGTGTGAGGTCGTCTTAATTAAAAAAGGCAGCGGTATCTGCCATTACATTGCAGAGACGTTGGGGCTGCGGCCTCTGCGCTGGCAGGCGCTGAGGGGTCGGTTGGTAGCTGGGGTGGGCAGGCTGCCCTCTCCCCGCTGCGCTGGGGCTGGGCCTGGGCCGAGGGCGGTCACCCTCC
>NW_010557602.1:14110-23514 GCF_000687285.1 Phaethon lepturus | reverse complement strand
AGTCCCCCACAAGAACAAGGGCCAGCGATTGAGAGATTTCTGCCAGTTGCTTATAGAATGTCTCATCTGTCTCTTTATCCTGGTTGGGTGGTCTGTAACAGACTCCGAGCAAGATATTTGCCTCATTGGCCTTCCCCCTCATCCTTAAGCACTCAATGTCCAATCAATGTCCAAATTGATGCCCAATCACACAGTGACTTGCCCGTTTAAACACTACATGCTGCAGAAGACATTTTCCTCTTGTCCTGTGTCCAGTTCACACCTACTTTTGTTCTGCATTCAACACTTCCTCCTTGCAAAGTGTTCTTTGCCCAACAGTCCTTCCTTTCCTCCTGAAGTAGCCATTGAACCACTGTACTGTTCACCATGTACAGTTACCAGTGCCAGGTAACAGCCCCCAGCTGCTTACATCTACGTTCATTCTTGCCACATCAACTGACATTGCTTCCAAGCAGTGTACATAATCTCTGCTTAAAACATTGCCCACATTTTACTTCAGGGAAAATACAGCTGAAGCAGAACCAGTGATACAACACAGAGCTGATCTCATACAAAAATTCATGTACTTCAGAAGAGGTATCCTTCTCCACAGAAATTCATAGAGTCATAAAATCATGGGATGATTCAGGTTGGAAGGGATCTCTGGAGGTCACCTTCTCTAACCCCCCCAGCTCCAGCAGGGACACCCAGAGCTGGTTGCCCAGGACCACATCCAGACAGCTTCTGAATAGCTCCAAGGATGGAGACTCCACCACCTCCCTGGGCAACCTGTGCCAGTGCTCGGTTACACTGAAATGTGTTTCCTGATGTTCAGAGCTAACCTTCTGTGGTCCACTTTGTGCCCGTTGCCTCTGGCCCTGTCACGGGGCCCCCTTGGAAAGGGCCCGGCTCCCCCCTCCGCGTCCCCTCCCCGCAGGTGTGGGCACGTGTGGATTCAGCCCCCTGAGCCCCGCCGCTCCAGGCCGAGCAGTCCCAGCTCCCCCAGCCTTTCCCCACGGCAGAGATGTTCCAGCCCCTTCAGCACCTTCCTGGCCCCTTCCTGGGCTCTCCAGTCTGTCCCTCTTGCACTGGGGAGCCCAGTGCTGGCCCCAGCACTCCCGGTGCGGCCTCACTGGAGCTGAGCAGAGGGGAAGGATCCCCTCCCTGGACCTGCTGGCAGTATTTTGCCTAATGCAGCCCAGGGTATTATTAGCCTTCTTTGTGGGTAGGGCACATTGTTGGCTCACAGAAATATGAGGGCATATAAATGAATGATGGGAAGGAAAATCATTTCTTGTGAAGCAGTGGATGGTATTTTTGTGTTTAAGTAAAAAAGCTTCAGAGTTTTAAACTGACGTGTTTGACCACATCCTTTACATGGAAGTGAAAAGTGGGAGTAGGTAGAGAAATGCAAGACCGTAGACACAAGAACAGATAAAGAGGACCTGTAAGGTAAGTACTTGTCAATCCTGACTGTGTGCAGGCTCTTAAGCAAGGACTTAGGAGCTTATTAACACTTTATTTGGAAGAGTTTCCCGATACAAACATCTTCATTCCAAACAACGGAAGATTGTAGGGACATTTGAAACCTGCACACAAAACCAAGTTCTAAGTTCTAGACCAGCGGAATGAAGGTCCTACGGACCAGGCTAACCCCTGCTTGGGCCGCACCATCTGACTGCAATACAGTATTTGTATCAAAAAGATGAAGGGGCAGCAGGACTGCTGTTCTTGCTCAGTTCTTTCACAGCTGAAATGGCAGGGCACTAATTAACTGCCGTAGCAAGTGCAGTGCAAGAATCACATGCAATCAGAAAAACAAGACAAGACATTCACTGAAATGCTATGGACCAAGCTACTCTAGGAGAACATTTTATTCCCAGCAGACAGACATACACTGAAAAACAAAGTCCTCAGAAACATGACTATGAAAATTATTTTATGTTTTGAGCAGCTCTGCTTAACCGAAATTTGGATTGAACCAGTATACATGCGTACTTGATTAAAGTTAATTTAATGTTCTTCCCAACACAGCCCAAGATGCTGTTGGCTGCCTTTGTTGTCAGGGTGCATTACTGGCTCATGGTCAGCTTGCTGTCCTCTACGACCCAAGGTCCTGATCTGCAGAGCTCTTTCCAGAAGGTTAGTCTTGAGTGTGTACTGGTACACAGGGTTGTTCCTGCCCAGTTGCAGGACTTCACATTTCCCCTTGCCTCCTCTCTACTTAATTCTCAAGCGTGTCTGGGTCCCTGTGAATGGCAGCACGCCCATCTGGTGTACCACTACTCCTCCCAGTTTTGTATCATCTGTGAACTTGCTGAGGGTGCACACTGTCCCATTGTCCGGATCATTAATGAAGATGTTAAACAGTTCTGGCCCCTGTATTTACCCTGCATACACCACTAGTGATGTGCCTCCAACTAGACTTTTCAATCCACTGCACTGTTTGCTTATTTAACCCATACTCTGTCTGCTCATCTATGAGGTCCAGGTAAAAAAATATCCATTGGTCCCCCTGTCTACCAAGCCAGTCACCTCACTGTAGAAGGCTATCAGGTCTGTCAAGAACAATTTCTGCTTCATAAATCCACACTGATTACTCCAGTCTTGCCTGTCTTGTGTTTGGAAATAGTTTCCAGGATTAGTTGGTCTGTGAACTTCACAGGGACTGAGGTGAGGCTGACCAGCCTGTGGTTCTCCAGATCTTCCTTCTGGCCATTCTTCAAGATAGGAATGACATTTGCTCTCTTTCAGTCTTCAGGAACACCTCCCATTTCCCATGACCTTTCAAAGATAACCGACAGTGTCCTTAGAATGGCATGAGCCAGCTCCCTCAGCACTTGTGCATGCATCCCATCAGGCCCCACGGACTTAGGTACGTCCAATCTTTAAGTGTTTCCTAACCTGATCGTCCACCACCAAGGGTATGTCTTCATTACTCCAGACTTTCCTTCTGGTCTCATGGGCCTGGGATTCTGTGATTCCTGAAGGCCAGTATTCCTTTGGCAGTAAAGATGGAGGCAAAGGCAGCAGTGAACATCTCAGCTTTCTTGTGTCCTTGTCACCAAGGATCCCACCCTAATTAACAGAGGGTCAGCATTTTCCTTCTCCTTCCTATTGCTGTTTACTTGTAGAATCCTTGCTTGCTGCCCTTCACATCCCTCACCAGATTCAACCCCAGATGGGCTTGGCTTCCCTAATCCATCTTCACATGGCTGGACAGCATCTCTGTATTCCTCCTGCATCAACTGCCTCTACTTCTACAGAAAATTTTTCACAAAATTCTAGATAAAACTCTTCAGCCATTAGGGAGAATGCTAAGCATTTCATCCTGTAGATGAATACAAACTTATCAAGTATTTCACAAGTGATCTTTCAAGAACTGGCATGAAGGAGCCTTCTAAAACACTAGTGTTCCACATGCCTTCAATCAAAGGACCCCAAAAAGAGTGGACGTATGCAACTGCTATACGAATATTAAAACGGGTAAATGAAGACCTGGATGACTGTAAGACATGTCCCCTGACATATCCTGGAAATCCACATACAGGCAGAGAAAAAACACAATCCAGCAAAGCTGAAGCAGCAGGTGCCTTCAATGCAACACAAGAAGAATAAATTTGACCACCAAAAAGGCAAGTTCTCATAACCTGGAGCACTAAACTGGGAAATTGAAATCTTTTTAGAAGATCCTATTTAATTGAAAATGACAGCCAGTCTAGTAGATAGTTGCTTTCATGAATTAGATGACTCACAGCAGCACAAAAAAGGTATACTGAGCAAGGAAAGCAAGCACATGAAGCAAGAGCCAGCTTTTAAACTATGTGCAAAATAAAAATGAGAGTTTACCACCATCACAGCATGGTAGGAGGTAAATTTAAGTATGCATTCCGCTTGATGACTTTGCAACAAGCCAAAGACACCAATTCTTACCACTAAATCTGACTTCTAAAAAACCAAAAAAACCCTACAACACCCTCCCCCCCCAAAATGCACTCACTAAATCGTAACAGACACACATTGTCAGATGTTAGCTGCAATCTCAACTAACCACAGCAATTAGAAGCCCACTGATTGTCACTTACCTATGACTGCTCCTCCTGCCTTGAGGTGTATGCTTATACACAAAATCAAGGCAGGTCTCTGGTAACTATTTTTGCCACTCTAGTAACATAACAGCAGCTAGATCATGAGATGCCCGTCAATTTATTACAACTAGAAATTAACTGCATGCTATTCCACCCAGTTTGTTTAACAGAGTTTCTCAAGGACAATCCAAATGTGAAGAATCTTCACTTTATGACAGGCTTTTACACCACTGGAGTCTGAAAGACACCACAGACCAAAGGCGAGACAAAGCCTTTAAAAAAGGAGTAACCTGCATACCACTTTGGACTTTCTGAAGCATTCTGGGGAAAAAAAAAGTTCTACTCAAAACTATTAATCTGCCAGATCCCACTCCCAGCAGCACCTCTAGTCAGAGACAAACCTTTTCCTCTGCTTGTGAAAGTCTGTCTTAGTTTTGCCAAGTTTCTAAGCAACCGAAATTGTTTGGCTTGGTAGAGGACATGCTTGACTCTACACATAAAACTGTATGGCTAGAAGTTAAAGCACATAAATTGATGTTAATTCCTAAATGAATGCCAACATGGGTGAAAAAGTTTTCCATTCTTATGACAGCTTTTTCTGCATCTGCTGATTTCAACTCTCCATTATTTTTTCCTCTAAACCACACCTGCCTTAGTTAAAAAAAAAGCTAATCCAAGATATCCTAGTAACCCCTATTTTATTTCTGTATCACCTACTGTCCCAGGTGTCTCTTAAGATGTGAAAAACAGCATGACAAGTCTTTAAACATCAGGTAACAAAACCCAAGAGAGTGAAGTAATGACTAAAATAAGATTAGTTATGAAAGCATGTCGCTCACAACCTTATTAGCTCAATGCTCAAGCGAAGCAGCAGCCTTATACCCTATATTTAGCGTTTTCAAACCCAAATCACTGTTCAACATCTAAGGATTAAACAATCTCCAGCTCTCGTATGAACAGTACATAGTGATACAACAGTACTGTTAAGTTCTCAAGAAACCAGTCAAGAAATCTCAGTATAAAGGCCATTTGATGCTGTTTCAGCACAAGTGAGATACCACAGCATCATCTTAAGCTGGCTGAGGCCCTTTTCTTGCCTTGGTAGAACGAGGGCTTTTTGTTCTGCTCGCAGCAGTGACTTGATTTCTGAGAAACGGCTTGGTAATTAAGCCTTGTTGCCACCAGTGTGATTGAACCCATGCTGAAGCCCAGGCTCAGTCACATTCGCACTCCGTGGGCTTGTTCTGGATCAGCCTGTCTGCTGCTGGTGTGCCACCTCGCCTCTTCCACCCCGCAACCTGTCGCACGACTGCCACAGCCTGACTTGCCCAGCTCGCAGCACCCTGGGAAACAAGTCATCTCCAAGGAAGTCTGCCCTCTTAATGCCGCCAGCCCTGACTACATCAGCTTCCCCCTCAGCTACGTAAGATCGCAGATTTAGCTTTTTGAGCCTCTACTCTGCTAGCAATGCAGAGCAGCATGCCACATCCTGCAAACACCAAGACGGCACAGAGCCCATTTGGACAGGCCCTTCCCTTTCCACCACTTCCAGCAGGCAGTGGTAGGTTCCCAACTCAGCAGAAACAAACTCTAACCATCGAGAGCAAGCCTGACAGCAAAAAATAAAATAAATTATTATTTTAAATGTAAATGCAGCATTGTATTTAATAGGGTTACAAATTGCAGCTCAATCCTACTCTAGCCCCCAGCAGCCCATATACACAAGTTTCCCCCAAAACAGAGCTTTGTCTGGGGAACCATAAATAGTAAACCTTACTTCAAAGACAGGGACTTATTTTGGGTGGGATATCTCTCTGGCCAGACACATTCACTGAAACATTCACCTTAAACAAAACATCTAAGGAGTTAAAACTACAAGCAAGCAATTGGATAGCCAAGCACAAAGCAAAGGCTACTCCAGGTTTGATGCCCAGCCAATTCTAGCAGAGCAGTAGCAGGAAAGAGCCTAATGTATGTGGAAAGTTCAGCTGGGAAGAGCTCAGAACAATGCATCCGCTTGGCTTGACATGCAGGAGCCAGCATGCACTAGGGTCCATGGACTAGCACGCTCTAAGAACAAGGAGAGGAAGAGAACTAACAACAAGGAGACTTCACAAAAGGCAGTGCTCCCTCTCTGTAAGGCTTTGGCTGAGAGCACAAGCAACTGTCTGCATCCCAGCACAGAACACAAGGTCTCAATGTGAGATGCACCTAAGCAGAGTTTTACATACCAGCCTTATAGCAAGGGAACACTGTATAAATAAATTAGAGAGTGTGTATGTTTGTGTGTGTTACATATATAATACACACACGCATATATATAAATATATATATACACACACACACACAAATAAAATAATGTACATTACATATGTAGTGGTAGTCACATCACAGGAGCGGAGAAGTTTGCTCACCATTAGCAAATATCCTATGAAAGACTGTTGGTAACAGAGCAGCCCGTAAGCGGGAAGTAAAACAAGATAGAAGTCAATGAGTTGATGAAACAGCAAGCACTTAACATTGATAGAGACAGCTAGGTCAGAATCATGGCAAAACACAGACAAGACTGAGAATCTGGCCCTGCCTCCAGCCACCTTTTTAAAATAAATTTACATAAGGAACATTAGTGTTTCTAGTTGAGAACCAGACTGGGCAAGGGAGACAAGACACCTCTGACCAAGCAGGAGATTACAGCTGACTGAGGCTAAGCAGCTGGAAATTCTGTTCTTTCTGTGAGCGCTCTAGAGTCCCTTAGCACCCCCTTCAGCAGACTACTACCTTTCTCTACATCCCAGCAGCTTCTCTTGGGCATGGATGTTGGCAGCAGAACCCATACTTACATACCTGACTGCATCATTTAATGGCAGAGTTAATACCAAGTGAGACTCAGTCTCCTGGCACCTCGGCCTACAACTGAAAAGAGACTCTGGACATACTGCAGTTAAATACCTAGGGAATGCTAGAGGTCTGGTATGTTGAAGACAGGAAAGCATATGGATCATGCCTGGAGGCACTATTTGGAAATACACCAGCACAACACTAAGCTTCCCCCCGTGCTCTACTGGAAGTCTCACTTGGCACGTGCTAACACACGGCCATGCCTCAGGGGCACTAGAAGACATTACAAGACACTCCAGTTTGAGGCCTCAGTTCTGTTGGGGCCTACAAGAGCTGCCCCAAAGGATTTTTAATTCAAACTCATCACCTCTTTCCACCTGTGATTGGGTCTTACATCTCCAGTGAGAACTACACGAAACATCTCCCAACACCGCTTAACAAGCAAGCGACAGCATCGAACGCCCTTAACACACTGCTCTCCTTCGCACTCAGAGCGCCTTCAACCTCACAGTAAATTTGCAACATGTTCCCTTCACAGGTCCACTTGCTGGACAACACAGATATGCACAGATGCAATACGGTGCTGCATGAGGACCCTGTAGCAGGGGGTCCTTTGCTGTGTACAACTTGGACAACAGCTTGGACCTCTCACACGAAATGTTTTCATCTGACCACAAGTCCAGAAAGCAGCTGGAACATTCCAGTCTCTGGGAACACCAGTGGTAAGTTTAAGAACTGTAGGTGTCTTCCCCATCCTCATCACAAGTTCTCCAAAACTCCCCACTCATTTGACACTTTTCCTTTTTAAATCTGTTAAGCCTGCAGTTTATGGCACTGGAAAAAAAAAAGTTAGTAAATTCATGGATTATGGCTGGCTTTTGCATTTAAGCAGTATGAGAAATCCTCTCTCCTTCCCACTCCCTTTTTCTTCCACGGATGACCCCCAGCATATAAAGATTTCATTCCTCTTCCTAAAACTCAATGCAATAGTAACAGCAGCACTCTACTACTAAATTAATCTCTTTTCTTCCTGCAGTACACAGGTGGCTCTAGAAAAAAAGACAAGTGATCCAGAATTATATGCAGAACAAAAAAAACAGTGGTTGGTCCTGCTAGTGCACGTGCTTCTGCGACGTGCAGTAGCAGCAAGGAGCGATAGGCAACAGGGCTGCTCCCACCTGCTAAGCAGGTGTTACAGGAACAAGTATCAGCCATTCCCAATGCGACACAAGTCACAGGCACTACTCCTCTACTACCTCCTCACCTAGTGGACAGAAGGATGTTTTGCAGGATACACTAGCAGCTTCCTTTCCACAGATTTTTGCCCCAGTCAGCAAGTATTCTCTTTTGCTTAAAGTAGAGGGAAGAGGAGCTTTCAGGAGCATAGCCCAGAATGGTGCTGGGGACAGAGACCATATTAAAGAGCAGATCATAGCACACTGAATGACTGTTCCCCTTAAATCCGTAAGAATTACTGCCCCACCTCTTTTAAGCAAACACAGGAAAGCTTTCAGATACCAGCCAGCTGTAAGAAATAACTATGTGAAGCAGTAAACATGGGCCTAGCATCATCAGTGACCCCAAAGCAACTATCGCTCTAGGGCCCGAACGTGAAAATAGCCTGTCTGGCTCTGCATAGTCACCAGTATTAAAGAGCCTCAAGCTCAAATACATCCAGCAGTTCTGATGATATAGTTTTGATGCTCCTAGTTGTGTGGGCACTACAGGAATAAGAATACATTCTGCAGCATTGACAACTTTAACTCCAGCCTGCGCTGGAGCCACAGATTTCACATCTGGAGGATTCCTCTTCTGACCACAAGTCCACTCATGCTCACTTCCTTTTTTATTTAAGGACAGACCAAAATCTCCCAGGTAAATTACTTCACTTCTGGACATAAGGTCAGCAAAGCAGTCTACAACCGTGGAGTAGAAGAAACTTTGCTCAGAAGCAACTGGAATTAAACACTGCTCCTGCACAGACACACCCCCATCATGTGTCCTGTCCTCTTCTTGCTGAGGATACAGTTGTTACAGCACACAGACATCCACTACTCTTTGAAACAGAATGTCAGTCTAATTGCCTCTGTCCCTCCCACCATGCCTAACAGAAGCAAAGCTCTATGGAACTGGAGGGAACAGGCAAAGGTGTAACTCTGAGGTAACTGTTTGTGACCCACACTCAAAGAGCCACCTTTCTTCTAGACAGCCTCTGAAAGGCACCACTGGGAGTGAATGCTCCTGAGAATGTCACATTTGCTGATCTACAGAACTTCCCTCTGGTAAAAAGCCATGGCTCTAGAAAACAGCTTCAAGTGGTTTGTTTTTATAAACAAAGTGCTTTCTGGTTGGTAATCAGAAAGACTGCAGCTGTATAATACTTCTAAACTAGAAAGAGAAGGCTCTCTACAACAGACCTCTCATAAGACTTAAATGCCAGGGAGCCACTTGTGTTTGCCAGCATATGGGTATCAGATGTACACAACTCTTGGAAATGTC
>NW_010557602.1:1256-14079 GCF_000687285.1 Phaethon lepturus | reverse complement strand
GAAAGAGAAAAAAGTGAACCCCATGATGTCATCAGCCTGTATGAAGAGCAAGGTGTCACCAAGCTTATAGGTGATATAAGAGACGAAGCAGATAGAGAACTGAGTGTTCCTTCTGCCATGACCCAGTCTCCCTGGGTACAAGCATGTATCGGGGGTTTGTTATAGTGAACAGACCCCAATTATGGAACAAAGCGACAATACAAGAGTTCTTTGATGGAAAGAAAAGCCCTGGAGGTCTGCAGTTTATGAAGAGAGGCTATTTTTAGATGACAGGTAAAGCAGAGCATTCTTTCCTGTACACCGTCAACATCAAACCAAGAATTCACACAGACAAAAGCCTACAGGACAGCAAGTGCACACTCCTCAGGTTTGAGAATACTTGCAGTAGTTGGACAACAGATAGCAAAGCTGTCACTATCACACAAAAGTACGTCAAGGTGCACCCTGGCCACAGACAAGTTTTGAGGGACAGGAATAGCAAAAGTGAAATAAGCAAGAGTATGCAAGGACGCATTGCCAGAAAAATCACTCCTTATGAAAAAAAACATTTCAGCACAGCTGGCTGCCTGAACAGGTCGTGTCGTTGTCCAACAGGTCCAAGGCAAGCTAGCATCCCAAAACCCAGGCCAAAGTGAATGACACTGGATGAGGATTCCAAGACAAGCAGGCTGCAGCCAGAGTCTAGAACCTTGATAATAAATGTTGATCGCTACAAGAAGCATTCATGCGCCCTCAGTGGACACAGGTCTCCAAACAGCTCTCAAAGCTTCACAGCACTGGGAACTCTGTATATTAACATGAAAAATACTGCAGAGCAAATGAATCCAAGGATAGCGTGCATAAAAAACTTGGAAGTTTCAGCACCATTTCTTAGGTCAGTCCCTTGAGATCAAAAACTGAGGAAGGGGCTAACAAGGGAAACAGCATCCAGTATCAGTCCTTCCTGCACATGAAGGTGGTACAACCAAAAGTGAATCCTACTACCAATCTCTGGCACAACTGATGTGGAGCTGGAGGAACACGTGTACTACACACCTATCACACCAGATAACCTTGAAAGGATTAGATGTCTTTTTCTGTTCAAGCAGTTTGTCTCATAGGCAAGGGTCACCTCCAACAAGACTTACCTGACCCAATTTTGATCAGTCCGTTGTGCTGAATGAAGATGGTGTCGCAGGTCAGGTTACCATGGATGATTGCAGGATCACAGGAGTGGAGGTAGCTAGAGATTCAGAAAAGGACACTGGTCAGGAGACTTACTGAGGCCAGGAACCCCTCCCTTCATCCCTTCCCTCTCTCAAGCAACATCAAAAGAGAACAGGAGGGCAAAGGGCACATGCCAGGGATTTACAATAGCATGGAGGTACAATTAAGTGACTGTGTATCAGCCTCTAGGCAGGAATCATGGAAATTGAGCAGCTGTCTCTAACAACATGGAGGGGAAAAAAGCAAGCTTTCTCTGATCAGTTCACAAGAAACCAGGGTACCAGGGGTAAAGAAACTATTTCATCCATCCCAATGCTGCTAGGTGGGTGCTAAAAGGGTTCAAATTTTATACCAAAAAGATCAGAGCCTTATTCTGGCCCTATCCACAGGGCATCAAAAAGGCACTCAGTGCTCTACAAACATGATTGGTCATGTTTTCCAGCAGGCACAAATAAATCTTTTCAGTGCTGGGGTCCCAGGTACATTTGAGGCTACCTGTTTTTGCACCTCACTCTGCTTGGTTTTATGTTCATAGCCAGCACAAATAAGGACTGTAAGCTGTCAAAAGCTTCCTAGAACCCCAGCTATCCACCAACAGTTATATTTAGCCAAACAGCAACAGAATTTTCTCTGTGGAGTGGGAGTCTTGCTCTGACATCTGGGTTATTGTTTTTCCAAGGCTGTTATTAGCTACAGACCAACTCTGGCTCAGGTAGAGAAGAGTCCTTAAAATCAAAACAAAACACACCCACATTCTATTCAATTAGGTTGCACTAAGATGCCTGCAGATGATCTGCATCATCAAGAAAAGCATAGATCCACAAATGCTTCTAACAATAATCACACCACAATAATTACAAGCCACTGCATCCTACAGGGCTGCAGCCTGCCAAGACTAAGAAAATTTTCCTCACTCCTCTCACATGGAATTTCATTTCTTTGAGACTTCTTTGCAACATCCTCTTGGAAATGGTTAAATCCAGGTGACAACATTGGATACTCTGGAGAGCTCCCTGATGCTCAACTCCCACACTCACTGTTTGTATCAGTCACAACTGTTGGGATCTAAAACATATGTGGCACCTGTTTCTCTGTTTTAGAGGATTCAATATGGTCTAACTGAAGACTCCAGGATTGTTACAGGAAGCGCGACTGACACTGCAGACCATGACTGTGATAAGAATTAGGCTGTGTGACTTTCTGAAAGTCCTCTCCAGGCTCCATACCATGAAGTTTGCTCATGTTTGGCAGCATGTATGTTTACAGTTTTAATATTCTAGCACAAGCGAGGCTTACACTTAAACAGATGGCTAGACCACAAGATCAGTAACTCACATACCTGAGAGCAGAGAGGATCTGGGTACACCATCGCTTCCAGGCCTACAGACACAGAAGCAAAAAGGATAAAAATCATTCAAGGAAGAGGAACTAATCCATAGTTCTGCAAGTCATAGCCCATTCATATGAAGGAATATACATTCCATTCTGTGCATCTTAGCTTTTACCCAGTAAAAGCTTTTACTTTTACCCAGTAAAAGCCGAGTGTGTAGGAAGTAAGAATTTAAGAGGATCAGTACTCTCATGCTCAGTTTAGTTTCTAAATATTCGTACAAGTCAAGAAACCCTCCTGACCCCTCTCATGCACAGACGCCTTCCCTCTTTCCTGTATGCACACATGGAAAGGGACGTTCCTGTCACACCACACATATGAAGCTGCAGAACTGTTGGAAGTAAAGCAAACAGCACTGAACAGCTGTCCAAGAGAACTTGCAACTAAACTAGTTTACAGTAATAAGAAGGAACTGCAGACACATGTTATTACCAGCTTGCCTCCTCATCAGGATCCTCTACTGGAAGAGCTTTCCAGAGGCTTAGGGCCCTAAGTGAAAATAGGCATACATGAAAAGAGAGCTACCTTTTCATTCATGGTTTTATGGTTTTTCTTTGTCTTCTTCAGGAACTGTTTCAAGCTCCCTGAAGACATATATTCAGTGATGAAGATCACCTGTAGGGGCAGTAGGAGACATTACCCTCTGTTTCACGAATTACCTACAGAACATACAGTGAGAAAACCCAACAGACTGTTCACTTTACTTACCCTGGCCTTATTCTCCTTCACATCAGCCCAGTATTTGTGAAACTTCACGATGTTCAGATGTTCCAGCTGAATTAAGTTGTCAAACACTGCTTTAACTTTTTCCTTAACATCAGAAAGACAAAGAAATGTTACATCAGAGACCATATCAGCCCACATCTTACTTTCTTCTTGGGTTTTGGTCCCCTTAAACAACACTGTACACTTCAAGCTCCTGTGTTAAGAACAAACAGCATCTGATTTCATCCTACACTGCACCTCAGCTGAGCATGGTTTGATCATCAAGACTAAATCAACACAAGAACCCACGGAAATAGCACAACAGCAGCTCTCTATCACATTTTCTGCACAGGCCAGGCTTAAGCTGAATTAGCTACATTTGAGCAGCACATCACTCCAAATCCAATCAATAATCCACATGAAAGGTCACCAATATCTATAATCCCACTCTCATGCGTGGTATGTTTCCCACACCTTATTGTGAAATGTATCAACTTACTTCCTGAAGCTTAAAGTTCTTCCGCTCAGAAAACTGAACCTCATTCCAAACAACTTCCACACCTTCCTCTGTATCCATGGCCAGGTAGGCACTATCGATCCCTGGGACATTGCGCTGATTTACCTGTACGGGAAGGATGGAGACAGATGTGAGTTCTAAGCCAGCAAGGCCAGATCACTAACATGCATCCTTCATTTGCGTATTATAAACTTTGCTCATTAACTTTTAATTAAATGAGCATTCCAGGACAGGATTGTGCACATACATTTCAACAATGGGACATATCCAAAGCTGAGTACATTGTAGGCCACGTAAGCAGCAAGCCCTGGGCATATCTGAGGGAAAAATTCTTTTGCACAAAGGCTGTTTTGTAGTAAAAGCTGCTATTTGGCGACAATACGTTAGATGCTTATGTTTTACAATACCCATAGTTCATTTAACCACAAAAAACTCCAACCATACAAAAAGGATATGAAGAGAGTCTCATGAACTCAGACACAACTTTCTGGAGGAATTTTCTGAAAGTGATGAGACACAAAACTCAAGAGAGAGGAAGCTGATCCAAGCAGAGAGAAATAAAGGGAAAGCTGCAAGTTGGGAACAGATTTGGGAATGGATTACACAACTGAAATTGCTACCCAGCACAAGTATCTAATATTAAAGACATAGACGAGCACCAAGAAAGCAACGACGTAAGGGGAGGGGACCTGACAAAGCAAGAGTTTAAAGCCTAGCACGAGAATGGCTAGGGCTGTGGAAGTACTTAATGCTAGAAGACCTGCATTGACATAAGATGAACAACACTCCCAGCTGCAAAGTTTACCATAGTATTGTTTTTCCTCAGGTATGTAGCAGCATCCGAAGATGTATATGGGTTCCTTTCTTCAACATCTAGAGCATCTTGCTGTTCTGCAATGCCTTTTACACACTGCTTCACATGCATTCAGAAGTTATAGTCATGGTTAAAGTCTTACTGCACCAGGCGATGTGCAGCGATAAAACCACATTTCTATCTCAAAATACTTGGAAGAGAGAAGACAGAGGGTGGAATTTACCTTTTAATTAAGTCAGTCATAAACCGTTACTATTCACCATCAACTGGCCACATACCCAGAATCACTTCACTTTCAGCTGATTCAATTCTCTCCTTGAGGTAGAAGTTAATACAGAGGCTTTGTCTAGCAAATTCAGACTCATCTTCCACTTACTAGCATTTCATAGCTTCTCCTACTCATATTGTCTCGCCGTCTCTTCCCTTACTAGGGGCCTCATCAGCATCCATTTGCTGGAAGCTTCTCACCATATACAAAGCTTCCTCAAAATCCCTTTCCCCTTGGCAGCCATTTTTAACACGATCAAATTTATTCAATTTCAGCTATAGTGTTATGCTAATGAGAACAGACACAAACGTTCTGCTCATTCGCTACATGAATTAAACACTATACTGTAGGAAATAACTACTGATAACACAATACTAACCAATAAAAGTAAGAGAAAGAAACCAGTTTCCAATGGACAATGCTTTTAACTGGTAGACTAGGTACAGACTAAAAGCATCCAGCTGATCATACTGAAATGCAAAAAACTAAGGCTTGTATTTACAAGGAAAATCTGCTGTATGAGGTGGGTACCAAGATCAGCTAAATATTTACCAACAGAAAGAGGAAACAAAAGCAGCTGTCTCAGAGATTTGAAGCTAATCTAGAGTGCAACAAAGATCAAAAAACACAAGACCCATTGCAGGCAAAGAGAAAAAAAAAAATCCAACAAAACAAAGCAGCAAGACTATTTCATGTTTTAATTAAACTGAGAGTACCAGCCTTTGCAATTCTATTCATGGTAGTAAAATCCCTGAAAGATGTTAATTAAGAAAGAAAATTAAAATAACTAGTGTAATATAACAATCTGAAGGAAAGGATGATAGCAGTTATTACCATGGCTATACAAACCAATTCATACAGCAATCAAAAGTATAAGGAAAAGAAAATCTGACCATCACCAATGCAACAGTTGGTTCTTCCAGATAGCTACGTGCTAGAACAAGTAGTAAGATAAAATACATTAGGAATAAGCTTGTCCATGTAACCAATCAACCAAATCTTGACCATTTAAATACAGAGTTAAAAGTCTTCCATGAGTTGGAGCTTGCCCTCACTTGTAATTTCACATGCAACAGCTCAGGAGATGCTATCTTGAGAAACAAATCAAAACCAGGCTTACTCTAAGCACACGCAGTAAGTGTCCCTGCTACCTCCCAAGGGCTCCTGCTCCGTGCTGGCCCACACAGCAGGACCACAAAGGGCAGAGCACAGCTCGGAGCCAGGACACTGCTCAAGGAGCCCAGTTCCCCCCTGGCAGCAAGAATGGCAACTGTCCTGTAAGCAAGCAGTGAATTTTGAACCGTACCACCGTCACACAGACATAGCCCCGTGGCAATCCAGCCACTCCAAAAGCTTTTTGACAGTTCTGGCTAAACAACATAATGAGGGACAGGCTTCACTAAAAATTCATGTCAGATAACTCTCCAGTCAGTAGATTAGCAACTTAAAAAAAAACCCAACACAAAAGTATGACAAGAGTCAAGTTGCTCTGAACGGAAAAAGCACTGCTCTTGATATCCCACAGGGAGACATGCATCATTCCCAACGATTTAATGGATAACAGAAGCAAATATATAAGTTGTCTACTAGGAGCCCAAAGGGGCAAATGCCTGGTTTCATTTGGTGCTTCAAAACAAATGAGCAATCCAATGGAGTTAAAGAGAGTTCAGTCTTACTGAGCTGAACTATGGAAGTAGGAAGAGGCAATTAATTCCCCACCCCTAACTCCCAAAGGGAAACAGAAACAGGGCAGCAAAATAAATACGGGAATGGGGAAGACAACCCAATACCCTACAAATGAAAACCATTCAGCTACAAGTCCATCAGGCAGGTCACGGTAACAGTACAGTACATGCAGAGGTACTGGTGAGTTACCACCCCTATACCACTATCAAAAACCCTCATCAAACACACAACACCAAGGACGTACTACAGATAGTTCATGCCCCTGAGAACAGTCAGAAATAAAACTGCCTGGGAGGTTCAGGAAGCTCTTGGTACCAAACACAGGGGTAGTAAGCTCAGATGAGTGCCAGGAATGCAAACCACCACAAAGAGGGGAAAAAACAGATAAACTCCAAGTTAGCTATTTTCATTCTGCGCTAGCCCATCCTGTTACTCTGTGATAACTCTCACTTGGCAGAGACATCTTCAAATCACTGCAGGTAACTCCGAAAAACATCACTTAGTCTTTGGAGGTGTCAAAAGATCAATATCAGGAATTACGAGGAAAGGAATAGAGAACGCCATAAAAATTGGTACACTGCTATTAAGTACAAATCTTGAGTAGGCCTGCAAAAATTACTCATGACACACAGAATATGAATAGAAAGTAATTATTTCACATTTCTGGTAGTACAAGAGTGAGAAAGCAGCCAATGAAGTGATCAAACATGTTGTAAAGAGAATGATGAGGAAGCACTTGATTCTGACATATATATTAAACTGTAAAGCTGACTACCATGGGATATATGTTAGAAGTAAAAATGGCTGCAAGTTGAGATTAAACAAGCTATCTGAAATGTGTGCATTTAACTACTAAATACAATAGTCCAAATATACTACCTGGCTCAAATTTTCTCAACTCCTGCTTATTGTGAGAATGTGTCACAGCAAAACATCTTAGCCTTCCTTCCACACTTCTTTATTTAGTGGTTTAACAGCAGAAGCTCTGGCTTCTGGCCACCTAAACTTGAAAAAGCTAGAGCAGAATTCCACGTATTCACAAGATCTTAATTTTCTATCCAGAAAGGGAGCATCGTAATTACACATTTTCTCTTTATTCTCACTATTGTTGTAATCACAACTTGAAAAGTTGTATTTTTCTGCCTTCTGCATTGTAATAGTTGTTCACTCAGCTCCAGGCAGAGCTGCAGAAGTCTCCCTGAATTAACAGGCCAAAAAGGTCTCATCAAACTGCTGTGGAAAGATATCTGGGTAAGGGCTATTCAAAGTAGAAGCAAGAACCGTGTCAGTGACCAGAAGAACCACAACAGGGCGGGGAACCCAGACAGCCTAATCAATGATGGATGAAACGCTGGACTGCCAAGGCCACACCGGTGAGCCATTAAGTCATCGTCCCTACCAGGAAAACCCACCCAGGCAATGCAGCAGGAGAAACCCCTTCAGCAACACTATGCAAGCCAAGCGGAGATGCTATGTACAGGAATACAGGGCTTATAATAGGATGTTGGAGACGGGCAATTTGGGGATCAAACAGGAGTATTTGGGTATAATATTCACAGGATGTTTGAGGGAAGGGCCAAAAGCATGGAAAAAGAAGGATCAAGAGGAGTCGCCAGCCAGCTCCTGTGCCTGGTCACTATCACCTATACTATCTTTCTGTTGAAGTATTTTTCAAACTGTTTTTTGTGCAAGTGTGCTCCTTACTCTGTGTATGTGCACATGCAAGCACGCAGACCTGCCGGCGAACTTCAAGCCAGGCTAGCCAGAAAGTTAGCACAGGAGGTCTTGGGGCCAGATTTTGCAGAGACAGAGGGCCTGGGAGACAGGTACCAGAGACACCTGTGAAATGGTGTTTTCCCTGAGCACTGATCCTTAGAAACAGGATACAGCCATTCATGTCACCAGTGTTAATTAACATGGGATGCTTGGAAAAGCACCATGCTCCCATTTATGCTAACCTATTTCTGGCCGGCCATGGTTTACAGCATCCCTGCCTATCGGGATCCGCCATGCAGCCTCGCCGTGGGCAGGACCTGGAGTCAGAGGTAGCGAGCAGCCTCCCCCCTCCACTGGCCCAGCAGCGAGTCTCTTCCCAAGCGCAAGCCTGGCTGACCCCCCCAAACAGGCGGCAGCAACCACGATGTTGCAATCGGTTCCCCTGGGCCTCCCCACGCAGGTCTAAAGAGACAGAGGCCTGGCAAGGGGAAGGTTTTGGTGCTGCTAGTAAGCTACACCGACCGTGTTATTTTTAGAGCAGCCTGTAAAGAACATAGAGCAAACCCTATCCCTCGGTCACAGGCAGCTGGAGTGTAACCAGCACCTCTAACCCCAGAAAGCTAGAAAAGCAGCAGACGGCTGCTCTGGCCATGCCAGCTCCCCACTGAGGCTGCATCAAGTGAGAAATGATGCTGGCTGGGGCAGCCAGGCAATAAGCAAGAACATAACGTGGCTGCAGACAACAGGCCCGAGACAAAGGCTCAGCTCTCTCTGCATCCTGCAGTGCCCCTTGTCTCATTCAAGCACATCTCAAGGATTCATTCCTTCAAGGAGCCCCCAGATGAGCCAATAAAAATGTTAAAAGGCTGCACATACCCCCTCTTTTGAGTATTTTCCCAATGGTCAAGTTAAAATAATAAAAACCACAGCATGGCATTAGTTTTCTCCACCAGCTGGAAAAAAAATAAATAGGTCCATTGCCAAAGCCTGTCAAAAAGCTGGCAGTCCTCCTAGCACTAGTTTGCTTTGACAGTCTCTGCAACCCATCCTCTCTCCAGCAGCAGAATCCAAAGCTCAGAGCATCTCAAAATCCACCTTTCCAAGGAACAATGCCTGACTCTCCCACATACAGAAACTCAGATGTGTGACAGGAAAAGAAAGACCGGTGCTTATCTTTTACTACCTCAGCAAGTTTCTTTCCAGTCACAACAGCAGCTAAGAAATCAGACTCAAGCACCACAGAACCCAAACATGCAGTCTATTGGCATTTTCTCTGAGTCCTGCACCCTGTCTCCTTGAAGGAGTGTAAATCCAGAGGTGCAAAAGTCAACTGCCTCCAGATGAAAAATTATTCCAGAAACTAAGATTCCCACTAGGAGTGAAAAGACAAAGAGGTAAAATAAAGATGCAGTAGACCCAGCATTGTCATTTCATATTTTTCTGGGTTCAGGTCCTTAAAAATCACAGCTCCTTCCTTAACATTTCATAGCATTAGCATGGATCAAGAGCATATGTTAGCCCAAGCACTAGCCACCGAGCCATCAAGGGCACTCTGCACAGCTGGGAACCACCTATCCAAATGACAGCAAGGTCTTTCATAAGAAAAGCAGAAATAAACTAATGCCAGTAGGAAACACAGTGGTGCTGCCTAGATTAATTTTCTGAACTTCCAGCAACGATATACCATGAACAGCAACACGGAACTGATATACCTGCAGGCACAGTGCCTACTGCCTCAAATACTGCTCCTCAAGTTCTGCACCTGCCCTGACAGCCAAGTCCACGTGGAAGTTCATCATCCTATCTTAGTCTGCATGCCACAGTAAAGAAAGCTATGAAGGACCGCACCTTTCCTCTAGTTTACTCAACAGTGGAAAATACCAGAGATAGGAAAATAAGAATTAATCAACATAGCAACCACTGTGTGCAGAGACACACTTGTATACAAGAGATTTGTCTCCTGGGATGAGGCAAAAATGAACCTCTCTATCTCAGCAGCCACTGAAGTGGGGGCATAATGTGGAAAGTGCTCCAACAACTAAGCTTCCAAAAAAGTTAGTAATACGTCAAACACGGGACAACAATCAGACAACCACAAGGTCATTTCTTTCTCAAGGGAGGTTGCTGATGGCTAGCAAGAGCTCAAACGTCACCTCTCAGCCACCCCAGAATCAATCCCAAGATTTTAGAACCTATAGGAAAGAAGTACAACCCCTACATCTGCCATCCACACAAGGCAGAGCGAGTCAGCACTTGGGCAAGGTTCCAGGCAAGGGACTGAATGCAAGCAGGACTGCAAGAATGGTACAAGGTTCTCCCGCTAAACTTCAGTAGCCTGACATATATCCTCAGGGAAAGGGCAAAGGTATTTAAGCAGAGACCAATACCCTTTCTTACATTACCTCTTTTCTCCTTTAAGTGCCAGGTTTCACATCCTTGCAAAGTCTTCTGTGTTGGGGAACAAAGCAGCATTTGGCAAGAGCTGTACCACAACTGACGATAGCTCACAAGGAGCCTGAAGAGGAAGCCTAGCATACTCAGGTCTGCTCGATCCTTTTCTCTCTCTTAACCATGCAGACATGCTCATACACATCCCTAAAAGGGAACCTGCTCGTTCCCACATCCACAATATGACACACATTCACTCAACAGCCCTAAATGGGTTATTTACTAAGCATGTTACAAAGATGTCAACAAAGTATTTATTATAAAGTCTTGGCTTATGCAATCACACAGTGTTTTCCTACCCAGAAAAGGTACAGAATATTAAACACATGACAAACTACAGGACACTTCAAGTCTGTGAATGGTTAAGTCTTTCCCACTAACATGAGCTTGCCAAGCCCAGCACAGTAATACTGGGCTGAAAATTAAAAAGATTCTGCTGCAGCAGAGCACATGCTTTCCTACAATTATGTTTGGGCCACTTTTCTGTTTGATCTGTGTAGCTCTCAGGGACAGTAGGCACTGAGTCCAAGCTCTCAGTTTCAGATTTAATACCAGCCAGCAGCAGGAGTCTAAAAATGAGGTGTTAGTGTGTCACTGCAATCCATCCCCATTAAGAAGTTTCTATTCCTAGGAGGCATAGCAGATAGTTCCAAAGATACCTGGACAATCCAAGAGAAATAAATTATGCATGCATGCTGACTGAAGGAAGAAAATGGAGTATCACATGGGAACAGCAGAAAAAGAGTTTTTTGTCAGCTAAAGGGGACCAAGGCAAGCACGAGCTTGGAGAGCCTGTCAGCCTCCTGCAGCTGCCCTAACCTCACGCTGTGGGTCCTTTCTCTATGCCTCTCTGCCATGAGACAAGATTCCCCTGCCAAAAGCTTATCTTCAGCTCCTTGCAGAGGCTAAAGCCTCACCTTTGTACACGTTACAAAAGCAACCAGGGATGCGGTTAAAATTGCAGAGAGGGATTCAGCTCAGGTATGAAAGCAATACAGTTTGCAACACATCAGGAGACCTACGCTCGTGATGTATATGCTGCAGCAGCATGAGAAAGCAAATTGTCACAGTCTCTGCAGCACTTAAGTGCTGGCACTGAAGCCAGTGCTTAAGCACTTAAGGACAGGAGAGAGACATCTGAAGATGCCCACATTGGTTATACAGTGCAGGAAAGAGCAGAGTGACACTAAGTCTTCTCTTGTACAAGTTGTTCAACCAACAGAAAATAAGTATCCTGTGGGACAAGCCACATTTACCCTCCACCCTCCCCCTCCCCGCCATTGCACCCTGACAGCAACTTCACCCTTCAGGTATATCAAAGCATGACCATATGCACTATTCATTAAACGTTCCACAAAGAAGTGAACTTTGGGGAAGGTAAGTGTTCTCTATCTAGTTAAAACAGGTTCTTAGTTTAAAATTTCACAGCAGCATTCAATTTTAAAAGACTACTCAACTTTCATGGCAATTACACACTTTGTACTACAGAAGTTCCCTGTCTCTAGGAAAAATTATAATCAATTAACACATCCCAACCCTTTTTTACATTTGAAATTTAAGCAGGAACAGAGTATACAATAGTTCGAGGAAAGGGCGGTTGGGGGCAACGAGCCCCGCGAACGCGGGACCGGGGGAAACGTCCCCCGAGCTCCCCTGGGCATCGGCCGCCTGACGCGCAGAGGGGACCCCCCCCTCGGAGCATCCAGCCCGGCGCCCGTAGTCCCTGGATGTGGAACGGGCGCTGCCGCCACGCCAGCCCAGCGCTTGATGCCGCTGGTACGGAGGGTGATGGCTGCAGCACCGATGTGGGAGGGCTGGCAGACTGACTCGGACACCTCCCACAAACCCACCACCGCACGCGCCACGCGCCCGCAACGGGGGAAGCAACCACGGGGTGGCCAGACACGCAGCCCGTGCCCCACGCCGCTGCCCGGAACACTGTCCCAGGCCCTAAAAAGCAAATCTTACAGCGACATGGCACCCCCGAAAGAATTGAGGCAGACGATGGGACTCATTTCCGAAACAACCTCACCCAACCCGGGACCCGGGCACACGTCAGTACCTGTGGATCCC
>NW_010557602.1:0-1238 GCF_000687285.1 Phaethon lepturus | reverse complement strand
CAGCCGCTCCGGCCGGCGGCGGCACGAGGGGTCCGGGTGTGCGAGGACACGCGGATGCAACCCTGATCCGTGGAGGGGGGCGGGTGCTGCACCGCAGGACTGCTTTGCTCCCGATGTCTCCTCTGCGCCCATCGCCCGGTTATTTCTCTACTCCCAGTGTCAGTCTGGCGTGGGTGAGAGCACGAGAGAGTTTTAGCGACGCCCCGGAGCCAAGGACCGGGTCAGTAAAAAGCGTCGGCGTTTCTCAAGGCACGGCTGATCGTGTGCCCGGCTCGGCTGGCATGGAGTCACCTTTCGGCACAGCAGCCCCGGCGGTGCCGCGCTCTGCCCTGTGTGTGGCTGGCATGGGGCTGGTGATGCCCTGTGCTTCGGTGGCTGCTGAGCAGTGCCAGCACTGCACCAGGCATCGCCTGCACCCCCGGGCAGAAGCTGGGGTGGGCAAGGGGCCGGAGGGGACCCAGATGGGACAGCCCACCCCAGGGGCCTTGCACACCCACTGTGTGCTGTCCCGCTCAGAGGCAAAAGGGTAGGATGGCACAGGGCAGGGTAAGGGCAGGGTAGTTCGGCTGGAAGGGACCTGCAAGGATCGTCACCCACTGCCTGACCACTTCAGGGCTGGCCAAAAGTTAAAGCGTGTCATTAAGGGCATCGCCCAAATGCCTCTTCAACACTGACAGGCTTGGCGTATCGACCACCTCTCCTGGAAGCCTCTTCCAGGGCTTGCCCACCCTCTGCGTAAGGAAATGCTGCCTCACGTCAAGGCTGAACCTCCCCCGGCGCAGCTCTGGACCATTCGCACGTGTCTTGTCCCTGGATCCCAGGGAGAAGAGCTCAGCACCTCCCTCTCCACGTCCCCTCCTCAGGGAGCTGCGGAGAGCAACGGGGTTGCCCCTCAGCCTCCTTCTCTCCAAACCACACAAGCCCAGAGTCCTCAGCCGCTCCTCAGAGGACGCTCCTTCCAGCCCCAGCACCAGCGTCGCTGCCCTCCTCTGGATGCGTTCAAGGACCTTCGCATCCTTCCCACGTGGCGGGGCCCAGAACTGCACGCAGTGCCCCCGGCCAGGCCGCGCCAACGCTGAGTGCGGTGGGATAACCTCCTCTCTCGGCCGGCTGGTCGTGCTGTGCTCGGTGCCCCGGGGTGCGGTTTGCCCCCGTGGTGCCAGGGCACGGCGCCGGCTCCTGCTGCCGACCCGCACCCCCGGGCCCCTTTCTGCAGGGCTGCTACCCAGCCACTCCTC
>NW_010557601.1:0-1484 GCF_000687285.1 Phaethon lepturus | reverse complement strand
AGCTCCGGCAGAAGAGACCTGGGAGAAACCCACGCGCCTCAGACGGAAGGATGCGCAGACATCGAACGCGGCTTAATTAGGAGAAGACGCCTTTCCGATTAACGCTCCCCGTCCGCGTGACGCCGGCAAAGGGAAAGGGAAGAGACTGCCAAAGACCTTATTTGTTTTGCAATTACGGGTGAAATAAAAAATTACTTGGTCTAATTAGACCTCTCCTAGTAGGAGCGCCACGCAAAATAAACTCCGGTTCATTATCGGTGCCGGCGCAAGGCTCTTGCGCGCTTTATACGTTTCAGCGGAAACGCGGAAGGTCAATTTGCTATGTAAATTTTTGCAAATTTGGCTAAACTAAAACGATTACCCTAATGCGTATGCAAATTAGCTTAACTGATAGCGCCGTCTCTCGGTAACTTTAAAGAAGCTGGGGGGGGAATTGTTCCGATAGTGACAATCCTCTAAAGCGGTTCTTTGCCCGATGAAGAAACGATATCTCAACAAACGAAAGAGAATATAATGAAACCAGATTAATGAACGCTAAGGCCAATTAGCACATGCAAAGAGAGAGGGAGAGATTTACGGAAGCAAAATTGACTGGAGAAGGCGCCGGGGATTCATCATCTTCCACGAAGACGTTTCCAGACCTTCACGTTCCTTCCTTCCTCGTTCTTTGCCGACGCCAGCGGTTCACCTTGCAAGTAGAGCGCTTGGCCAACCGGTGGGAAAGGAAGCAGGTCAGGAGGCGACGGCCCGAGGGATGAGCCCCTCGGTCGTCCCGTCGCTGTAGCTGCGACCGGCGGCCCGGGGTCCCTTGGGGCAAGCCGGGACCCCCATCCTGAGCTGCGCTCGGGGGCACCTTTAGAGCATCTCATCGTGCGTCGTGAGCTAGGACAGGAAAGGGGCAAACGCGGCGGTCGGATAAACACCCCGAAGAGGGTCCGTCTCGCCGCGCTCCTTTTTCTTGCTGCCTGCTTTTCTCTTTTTGGGTTTTTTGACTTTTTTTTTTTTTTCCATTTTGTCATCCACAAAGAGGAGCAGCGAGAAGGAGAGAAAAGCCGCACCACTAGAGCATCAGCAGCAATCTCTCCTCGCTCCATTTTCCTGGGCGATTTGTTGAACTGTAAAACATTAAAGGACCGGGGCCGGGGAGGGGTGACGCGTTTCTTTGACTTTCGCGCCCTCATTTGTTAATTGTGCTCATCATCATTCGTGGCAGAGACGGGGGAGCGAAAAACCCAGGGAAGGAGCCGGTCGTACGCAGGGAAAATAACGCAGATGTGAAAATACTTCGGGCTGGGAGATTGCACTATTTATTCACACAAGTGTCCCGCTGTGCTTCAGCAACGCAGTGATTTAATGAGCTGCTGCAAAGGCGTTTGTTATTAAGGAAGCCTGTCTCTGGCTGTTCTCCCCCATGCGACGTGGACGGAGCCCGGCAGAAGTTCTGACTCGGCGCCTTATTAAAGATTTAGAGGCTCTCCCCTCCC
>NW_010557600.1:5898-13682 GCF_000687285.1 Phaethon lepturus | reverse complement strand
CTGTATCAGAAATAGTGTGGCCAGCAGGACACTGAAGTGCTGGAGCATGTCCAAAGGGCAAGGTGAGGGATCTGGAGAACAAGTCTTACAAGGAGCGGCTGAGGGAACTGGGATTGTTCAGTCTGGAGAAGAGGAGGCTGAGAGGAGACCTTATTGCTCTCTACAACTCCCTGAAAGGGGGTTGTGGTGAGGTGGGTGTTGGTCTCTTTTCCCAAGTAACCAGCGATAGGACAAGAGGAAATGGCCTCAAGTTGGGGAAGTTTAGACTAGATATTAGGAAAAATTTATTTACTGAGAGCATGGTCAAGCATTGGAACAGGCTGCCCAGGGAGGTGGTGGAGTCACCATCACTGGAAGTGTTCAAGAAAGGTGTAGATGTGGCACTTCAGGATATAGTGGGTTTAGTGGGTATGGTGGTGTTGGGCTGATGGTTGGACTTGATGATCTTAAAGGTATTTTCCAACCTTAATGATTCTGTGATTCTCTGTAAGTTTGAAGAAGGACTTTTGACAGAGAAAAATTAAGTAAGTTTTAGATGTTTAGAGGAGTTATTGAGGTTTGGTAATTGTGTTTTGCTAAGGAAAAAGTAAGACTTTTATCTTCAAGGTAAGGGAAACTGAATCATTTTTTGCCTCTCACTGTATTGAAGGAAGGTAGGGGAGAGAGGAAAATCTGATTGGTTTTCAATGGCAGGGTGCCAGTAGTGAGACGAAAGGAAATGATTTTAGTTCCTGAAGGGACTTGGAGGAGGTGAAACTTGAATTCAGTTTTATTGACTGAATTCAGTAAAAGAAACTGAATTGTTTTCTCAAATGAGATTGAGTTTTAGGGATGAAAAGGACCATGTGGTTGCTTCCTCCCGCTCTCCGCTTTTCTTCTTGAAGAAGTTTCTGAAAAGCTTGTCATCTTGAATACTGCAAGATAGTCCTTACCTCAGGAAATTCAGCATATAATGGATGTGTGTGTATGTGTACCATACATATTATACAAACACACCTGTTATTTCTGAATGACATACTCAGAAATAAACATGTAGTTAATTATATGAACCTGACAAGAGAGCTTACTTATGATGTGTTGCAGGCTATTCTAAGATGTTTTCAGTAGGAAGGAACACTGGCTGATTGTATTTCCTGTAGAATATTGCCCACAAAGCCTCAGAGACTTACTTCATGGGATACTGGAGCTGAGTAGTCTAAGGGAAATAAAATTCTGAAACTGTTTTACTTGTACGTGTTGAGGAGCCACTCTGCTAGTACCCACTTGAATGCGCTTTCCCAGTTTAAATATAGGTGGTGTAATGGAGTTCTGTTTCTGCTATCAAATATAATGGAGGGAGAAGTATAACATCATATACTTTGGTGTGTGGGTGAATGAGAAGTAAAGAGGTAGTGGGATGATGAGAGGGGCAGATCAGATGATGGCAGTTCCTTGACTCTTTCAGGCAAAAAGTCGCACTGGGCAATAAATTAGGTGCTCTTTGCTTGATCACTTTCTGCACTGTCTGTGCTTGAGAGTGTAAATCCACTTCTTGCATACGGATGCAAGGTGAGACCATGTTTAAATCACCAGCTAACAGGTACAAAATTACTAACTTCAGGGCAATGATGTGGTACCTACCAAAGGAATGCTGTCTCTGGTTTCATATGTATTAAGAAGCCATAGAGAACAGGGATGGAGAACAGCTGCTGGGATACATGGGCTTTTGGGACTACAGTGTTATAGAAATATTTCCTTTGAGGGGGAGCAGTATAGTGATTTTTTTTTTTTTTGGTGTGTTCTTCTGTTTGTTTGTGTTGTTTTTTGCTTAGTTGAGATGATTCTCAGAAAGGTGTTCCTTAACTGTACTCACAGTTTCTTATCCTAGCACCTGGAGAAGTTGTGCTGATGTCAGTGAAAGGTTATTTTGGTCTTTATGAAGGAAAATAATTAGTGATGCTCATTTTGTTGATGCTGAGAAACACACTGTGAAGTTGAAAAATGCAATTTTTATTGGAATGATAAATAATGCCCAGTGAAGGTGTATATTAATAAATACTCTATTTAGTATGGAACATTAAGTCAGTGTTTATTTATATGTATGGCTTTGTATATATGTGATGTTAGAGGAGTATAGTCATCCTTTTATTTCCATGTGCATATCAATGATGAAATCATTCTTCCATTATTTTTTCCCAATGGTATCCTATTTTTCATACTTAAATTTCTTCCTAAGCTCAATATGCAGAATAAGAAGCAACTACCATGTCTATGAATTTATGATTGCAAGTTAATAAGCTTAGCTAACATTTCTGTACACTGTACTTAATAATTTGCCTATACTGACTTAATCTCACTTATTTTTCTTGCATTTCTTGTATTTTCTTGTATTTTCACTTTTGTCCCATTTTCATACAGATACATAAAAACTCTCAAAATGCATAGTAGTTTTAACACATGCTTTATTGTGCTTTTGCAGAGGTGTAAGTTACATGTAATTTATGGAGTGTTTTTATGTAATAGTGTGCCAGGGAAAAAGTCTTAAAGTTGGAGACAAACTTTTGGTGGCAGAATCACACTTGCAGTGAAGTTACCAAATAGATGGGTAATAATAGGTTGTAAGCTTTTTTTTTTTACTAATTGTTGTTTGCAGGCTATTTGGGTACCTATGTCAATTGTTAGCGAAAGTTAGAGGCAAAAATAGTTGTTAGCATAGTTTGAGACCAAACTAACCTTTTAATCCTTTTACCAAAGTATTTATAAGGTAACTATCATTTGCATTTTTCATGTTTGTGCTTTGTAAAGCATATACAATACTTTTTATTGCCTTCCTATGCCTTCCTATATGCCTTCCATAGGATACCTTAGGTTGGAAGAAACCTTTGGCAATTGTCTTGCTAAAGAACAGTCCCACTCGCTGCAGGACCGTCTTGGATCAGGTTACTCAGGGCCTTGAAGTGTTAAGTTTTGAATAACTCCAAGAATGGTGATTCCACAACTCTTGGAGCCCCTGTTTCCTGTGTTAGGTACTGGGTAAGGACGTTGTCATCCAGTGTGGTCACCAGTCAAATTTAGTAATAGTGTTATGTCAAGTCAGCTGCGTCACTGAATTTCTTTGTCATTATTAAAGAGAAAATAGTTTGTTCTGAAAGAATCACCTTTTCTGGAAGTGTGCATTCCAGGTATATTAAATGCAATTTTGCAGGTTTTGGCTGGGATAGAATTAATTTTCTTCATAGTAGCTGGTATGGAGCTGTGTTTTGGATTTGTGCTGAAAGCAGTGTTGATAATACAGGGATGTTTTAGTTACTGCTGAGCAGTGCTTACACAGCGTCGAGGCCTTTTCTGCCTCTCACCCCACCCCACCAGCAAGGAGGCTGGGGGGCACAAGAAGTTGGGAGGGGACACAGCTGGGACAGCTGACCCCGACTGACCACAGGGATATTCCAGACCATATGACGTCACACCCAGCATAGAAGCTGAAAGAAGGAGGAGGATGGGAGCAGACATTCGGGGTGATGGCGTTTGTCTTCCCAAGTCACTGTGCTGCGTGACAGAGCCCTGCTTTCCTGGAGACGGCTGAACACCCGCCTGCCCATGGGAAGTGGTGAATCAATTCCTTGTTTTGCTTTGCTTGTGCATGCAGCTTTTGCTTTGCCTGTTAAACTGCCTTTATCTCAACCCATGATTTTTCTCACTTTTACTCTTCTGATTCTCTCCCCCATCCCACCGGGGGGGAGTGAGCGAGCGGCTGCGTGGCGCTTAGTTGCTGTCTGGGGTTAAACCACAGCAGCAATACAATGAAGTAACCTAAGGAATATGTCCTAGAGAGTTAAAAACTTTTAAAATGAGGTAATATGGCTTTTGAAAACAATAACACTGTATTAAAGTCGTGTGAAGAATGCATGAAAACATGCTCTTTCACTAAAAAGATAATTAAAGAATTCTCAGTTCAGTCCCTCATCTATCATCCCAAGACATACTTCTGAACTGTAAATACCAGAAAAGTCTTGCATTTCTCGTTACTGGTTCTTGCTTTTATCTTGGTTCAGGCACAGAATTCCAGTCAGGAATTTGGTGAATCTCTGGAGCTTGTTCTGCTACTTGCTGCATGTCATCTTACTCTGATCTGAGGTTTGTATTCCGTGCCAACTCACTGATAGAGCGCTGCCTTTTATTAGGCATCTTCTAAACCAGGCTGGTTTATTTCATTCCCACACTTCTTTTGACCAGATTGTGGGACGAATTTTCTATTGCCTGAAGTGAAAGAGAAATCTGGAGAGTGCACACAACAGCAGAAGACTGACTAAGAGGCACAGTGTGATTGTAAGTGCCCCTCCTTCCCTAAAGCCAGCAGCGCTGTGCAGCGCTAAGAAGAAGTGTTACTGTGGGCTAGTACTTACCTTGCCTTCTGTCTTTGCAAGACTAATGATACCAGCTGCATTAGAGCACAATTCTGTAAAACCACTTCTGAGAGGCCTGCTAAAATTTGTCTCACAATGCATGATACATGTTTTGAATCTCTGCGTGCTTTCCAGGCTGGTAAATGACCAGCATCTTCTGGCTTCTTTCTTTGTGCATTTCCCAGTCTGTAACACCTCCAAGACTCCCACCTTGGAGGAGGTGTTTGCTTTTCCTGTTTCAAGCTGATCGCCAACAAATTGCTCTGAGATCACATAGCTCTTTCCTTCAGTGATTATGTTTGCTGTTTCCAGTGTGCTTTTTTGGCTCTTGTATACCGTGTTTCTCCACAGCACTCAATCTAGCTTCCCAAGGTGGGCCCTTGAGTTAGAAAGTGATGCATGCAAGCTGAAACTCAGAAGGCCCCATTCTCAGTTTGTTGTTGGACATAGAACAGGATGGAGAAACTTCTACTCGTGTTTATTTTCCCCATATTCTGAAGCTGAGTAGAACTGCTATTTCATAGAATATTTGTGGACAGAAATAAATATATGCAAAATACAGAGATCACCTGCTATTACAGAATTGCTCAGAGAAGGATGTTACTTTGCCATGGAAACCTTTTCTCAGGGTTATTTCTTCTCCTTTTGCATGATGATCTTTTCAACTTGAAGTTGCAGCTTAAAGGAAATGAAAATAAAAGGGCTATCTCAATGTTCTCTTCTGCTTTGAACTGAGAGCTGTCAGAGCTGTTGAGCAGCAGTTTGGAAGGAAAGGCAAGTTTTCTAGGGCTTAAACATAGAAAATTAGTTATTGCAGCTGATCTTACAGAGCAACAGCAGCCCATGTCACTAAATTATCTAATTAAGGAGAACCACAAAGATATTTTCTTGATTTGAAATATCCTATTTAACGTATCCTTTCCCTTTGTTTGCTACCACTTCCGTCTGCTTCTCTGGGTGTACCCTATGAAGAGTGCCAGGACACAGTTTCTTACAATTCTATATGAAGGTGTTCTAGATGTGCTCATCTTCTCTTTTAGGAAGCCAGAAAAATTGTAGCTATGGTTGTTGTATCTTGACAATCACAGGTTTTAAGATTTTTTTTTTTTCTTTTTTCTATTATTTTATCTTGCATTTGTTCAAGCTTTAGTTTACTAATATTCTGTAGGGGCTGATGTGGCAAACTAATAGGATCAAATAGTTTAAGGGTAGCTGTGGTGGCATTAGCTATTTATAGCAGTAATTTCTATCGAAAGTATTACGAATTAGTATAAACTTAAGACCGGTAGGTTTTAGTTTGTTTCCTTACACTCCAGATGGCTAAGAGTTAAATCTAAATAGCTTGACTGCTCAAATGAGATGTAAACATAGCTTTAAATCTAACTTTTTAACTGAAGATGAGACACCAACGTTAGGCCCTGAAGTTTTGACAGCAATACTCACTCATAGATACAGGTATCTATCTAGCTTCATCTCTAAGACTGTATCTTTCCCACAAGTATTGGAACTGTGAACATCATAGGATTTTAACATCTTTTTGACTTGAGTCAGCATAGGTGAGTCAGTGAAGATCTTACAAGGAAACATCGGTAAGATTTCATCATTACTGCTCTTCATTTATAAAGTAACAGAGGCATGAATGAGAGGGATTGAATAGGAAACGCTTGGCTACCAGCTCCCAAGTACCTATCTAGCTAGTGCCACAACTGAAAGCTCCTTCTTATTTTTTCTCCCCAACCCACATTTGCATTGTCTCTATACTTAAAAAACATGTATGGGCTGTAGGTATAATTCTAATATATTTTTATGCCTGATCCTATGATGTACTGAGGGTCTTGGTTTTGATGCCAAAGAAGAGGTTCCCGACACTTCTTAGAATTCAGCCTTCAGACGAATAAGGTCGAGCTACAGTGACTTTTAGTTGATGCTAGTTTTTAAGAGTAATTCTGTACCGTTCATGCCTAAATATCTTTGGTGTCCTGAATTATACTGCTTTAATGAAAAAAATATTGCCGATTTAGGAAGGGAGAAAGAGCATTCTAAACTGAGTGTAGTGTCAAATTACATACCTCTCATTTTCTGAACAAAAAGGTTGTCTGCTCTTTTATATTAAAGCCAATTAGTGAATCTCTGCAGTATGCAGAGATTATGTGCTAAGATTCCGTGTCTTTTAATCCTTCCAATACCTTTACTTGAGAGGAAACAGTTCTGTAGACTATCCTTCGGGGTCTTTCTAATACCCAAAAATGTTGTATACTTTGTATTAGCGTAGTCAGGGTTGGACAGATGTAATTGAGGGTAAAACTAAACCCAGTGCAATTAGCCATTAGATGGAGGCACCCCAAGTAGATGACTCTGTTTTGATAATTGGTCACTAGTTTGACTGTTGTGTCTCTCTAATGATATGAAAAACAGAGGTAGACAGTTTCCGAACTGGAGTAGAGAACTGCTTCATCAACGCTTCTGAATCTTGCAAAACAAGTTTTCATTAAAAGTTAGTAGATGTTGTGGAAAGAAACTACTGTGGGAATACAGTACATATCTGGTATCTTAATGAGCTTTAAAGTAAGTAATTGCTATTAAGATCTACATTTGTGGTTTGAATGATGGATCAATTTCAAAGTAACAAATGTACTGCAATTGCTTCACTTGCAAGAATTGAAACCTTAGCTTGTTTTAATTTACCTGGAAAGTGGAGAGAGTATTACTCAAAGACTGAATGCAGCTTTCTTTTCTTTGTGAATGAACGTTAGTGTGACTGGACTTCTAGTGCTGGGTTGTTTTTTTTTTCTTGTTAGCAATGTGTTTTCCATAAACCAAGACTTAAAGATACCTGATCTAGATGACTCAGTTAAAATCAGACTGGCTTTCTTGTAAATAATTGTATGCTATACTATGTGTGTGTGTATATATATATTAAAAAAACCTATATATATCTATATGCTTCCAGTTCTTATATCTGACACGTGAAAGGGCAGTGGATCTTTGTCCTTGTAACCCAGAAAATATTGAATATGTTTGCAAATTGATGGGTATTTTTAATATTTTTAAAATGTGACTTGACTCAACCTGATATTTTCCAAAAGTGTTCAAATTCAAATTTGACTGGACTTAACAGAACAACTCTAATTTGCTTTTATACTGGATTTTGTTCAAAAAGCTTGCAGATATTTTCAGTGAGAAAATGAAATCTGTTTGTGCTAAGAATTTAGGATAGAGCCAAGATGCCTTCCTAAGGAAGCCAACAATTTTTGTGAAGAAGATTATTCTTTTATACAATCTATGAATATGATCATTTGTGGGAAAAGACGTCATAGCTGCAACAGGACTTCTTAAAAAGAAGCGCTCTGAATTATGTCAGATCAAACATTTACTCGGTGGTTTCAGAAGTGTGATAAGTGC
>NW_010557600.1:0-5867 GCF_000687285.1 Phaethon lepturus | reverse complement strand
TGAACCGCTTAAATTGTGATTTTTCTTTTTTCCCTTGTTGCAGGTTTTTGTTTGGTTTTCTCCGCTTTTAGTTGAGACACATCCAACCTTTTGTATGTTCAGATGGAAGAAAGGCTGCGTGCATGTGTTTGAGCACCTCTAAACCATATGCTGGAAAGTCACAAGAGAAAACTTTAGTCAGTTTGAGTAACTTTCTAGTTACTCAGTCATCTAGTAGCTACTTTTTAAATTAAGATCTGGGTTTGGAAGGTTTGGGGATATGAGATTGTCACGGTTTGGTTTTGCTATTTCGGGGTTTTTTTTGCACATCTTGTGATATGCATCAGGCATGCCCTTTTCAAAATACAAGTTATAGCATGGAGCTAGTCAGAAAATACAGCCTGAGATTTAGCAGTCCTGTGCGCTGTGCTGTAATGCTTGGTTTGCAACCCAGCACTCATTTTTTGACTAGAATTTTACAGTAGCTTAACAACCCATCTCAAATATGAAGAAGCTACTTGAAAAGAAATAACTGCTACGTCTCTTCGGCTGGAGTTCTTTGAGGTGGATCCAGCATATTTACACTCCCACTTAAATTAGGTTTTTTTCCTAATTATTATCTTGGCTCTGAAGAAGCAACAGTAGGAAGCTTGGCAGCCAGAACGAAATACCTGTCTTTTCATTTTCCATTATGCTGTTTGTAACAGAGGAATAAATGTGTTTGTGTCATCACATGCTTATGACTTGGAAATGCTCAAAGGGGAGAGGAAAAAAAAAACTAACTGGCACTCCCATGGTGTTTGAAATGTTTCATCCTTATTGCTTCTTAAGGATGATGATTGTGCAAAAAAAAAATCTCAAGGAACCTTAGTGGCAGGTTGGCATAAACTGCATCTGCACTATAGGGGCCATAGTTACGTAGTTGGCAAATACTTACTCGTGTTTGCAGTTCACATATACTTTATAGAAGACGAGTGAAAGAAGACCGAAACAAAAGCTGATAAAAATTCCAAATCCCTTTTCAAGAGGATTAAATTACTTTAAAGAAAAGTGTGAGTTTCAACTTTTCTCATGATTAAGGTTATTTTGGAACTTTTGAATAGAGAGATTTCCCCCTTTGTTTTTGAGGCAGTCTTAGAAGGAATATGAATCACTCTAAGACTTGGTTTTGGCAAGCATTTTTTGTATTTCCTTTAGAAGTATTGTCTTTGGTAGCTTTTTCTTAATGTCAATAACAAGCTCCTTTCAGCCGTTCCCTGTAAGCCTGTAAGGGATGAAAGTTGATGAATGCCAAGATACCATATGTGGTTCATATTCCAGACTATGAGAGTTCAGTTCTGTTTAGTTTGACTGAAAATGCTACTAAAAATCTGTTTGACAGGTTTCATTGAACATCCTTACTGGTTCTTACATAGTTTCTTGATATGAGATGTAACTGCTCAGTAGAAGTCTTTTCACAGATCTTTGTGCTAGAGACACACACATAAATATACTTCTCAGGGTGATTTAGGACTCTTTCCAGTAAAATAAATAAGTTAACTTTAGAATAATATAAGAAGGAATAGGTAGCATCCATGTGTCTTGACTATATCTGCAAATTGTTCTCATTGTTAATCAGACTGATGATCAGTTTTTCTGTTTTTTTGTTTTTATGTTTTATGAAGAAAAGAGCAATTAGTTCATCCAGGAGAATCTGTGGGAAGCAACTTGAATTGTATTTGTGAGGAAAAAAAGTACACTGACAAACACATTATACTCTTGAAAAATGCAAAGAACAGCTCCAGAAATTGTTGAAGTGTTTTGCTGCTGTTTTATACAAGGCTGCAGTGTTTGTAGAATTCATCGCATTGCACTGTTTTCAATAGTCTACTTAAAAAGACGTTAGCATGGGTATAAAACCTATGTAAAAAATAAGTATTTGTAAGTGATAAAAAGGGTCTTTAATAAGTGGAAGAGGGATTCAAGGAGACAGTAGGCCTTTCAGTGGAAGTTTAGGTGACTCTCCGGAGACTTTATCCATTTGTCTTCATCTCCTACTGCATGTGGTGTTCATTGTTTTGCCTCACAGCTGAGAGGCCTGCTGGTTTTTTCATAAAAAGTTGGTCTCATCTGTGCGCTTATTTACTCCATTGCTGCCAGCCCAGCATGCGGCTCTGGGGTGGAACGAGAAGTATTTATGGATGCCATGTGTTTCTGAGCACAGACGAGAAGGAAGTCCAAGGAGAACGCTTTTCTAGAGCAGCTTTAGTTGAGCAGTGGGCTCAGAAAGGGGCTGCCGGAACTAACTAGCACCGTGTTCGTAACGTCTTTCCTCCCCTTCCTTTGCACCAGTCTATGCATTTCTGTGAAGTTGCTTCAGTATTTCTTTGTTCATACAGCTGAAGGAAAACTGACATTAACATTATTGTCCTCGTATACGTTTCTTTTCAGGCAAAGTTTAGCAGGAGCTTTATAACACAACACATTCTGAAAAGAGAGCTCTTTGAAGTACAGGAAGATAAGTTAACATACACAAGCTCGGCCTGGAAACAAGTTTATTACAGATAGTAAACTGAAACAAAATAGAAAAAGATCCAAGGGGAACAAAGCTATTAAATAAACTATTTTGTCCATTGCTCACAGGTGCACCTGAACATTATTACATTTAACCTACGTCATGGACTACGTGCAGCAAAATCTTAAATTCTTTCTTCAGCTCTTCTGTCTCCATGTGAAGCCTTATCCAGCTCTCTTCTGCCAGCAGTACTACTTTTGTATGTTTTGTGTACAATGTTTTGTGTTGTAAAGGGATGTTTGAATAGAAGGGGTGATATAATATTAGCACCCCTATCAAAGGGAAAAAACAAGGGCATTTTGTTTGTGCATAAGCAAAGTCTCTTACCTGCCTGAAGTATAACGTGGATTTTTCTCAAGAGCAGTCCGTAAAGCAGAGACAGGAACCTTTGTGCTATTGCTGGTAGTAGCCAAGCGAACGCAAGCATGCCAAGAGCTTATGTCGGTGTAGTGACATTTGAAATAGATCTGAGGAATAATATATTGTTTTGTGCTCAGAGAGTTTAAGAAGTGCTCAGTAATGAAAGGACAATACATACCCAAATCTACTTTTCTCCAAATCATCATTCTACTTTCCAGATATTGCTATAAATTCACAATATTTATAAGCTAAGATTTTTTTATAACCGTGTGATCCTTGCTTTCATTCAGCGAGTTAACAGGAATAAATCATCTTACTTTTTCTGCCTCTGTGCTTTGGGTTCCCCTATTAGCACAGCTATTAGCTTCCTTATAGCACTCCAGTACCATTATCTTCCTGGGGACTGAGCGTATGACTCTGGATCAAAATGAGGACAGAAAACAAATGAACCCTGGTTTTGCTGCTAATGAAATCATACTGATCCTTCACTTTAAAAAGTAATCTATTGTATTAATTCTAGTGTGTCACACAACGCAGCTAACACGAAATGTGGAAACTATAGTTCTCTGCATAAATTTAGATAACTAATCATTGAATCTTTGAGTTTATTTAGGAGTGTACTAGAAATGGCTTTGAAAAATGGATCACTAATTCCATTATGCCTTTAAGTACTTTATAGTGCAGCACTCTACACCACAGTATACTAGTCTCATGTCTTCTTTAAGAATGTGTTATGACAGCGTTAATACAGACACTGTAGTCATCACCAGAAAATATTTAGAACTTTTAATAAAAACCAAGAGATACCACAGGGAAAGCTCTTAAAATGTCATTAAATCAGGCATATAATTTGCTTTTAACTGTTTTCTTGGAACTGAGGAAACATCCTGGTTTTAGCGGAGAAGGATTTTTCACTTTTCCCATGAAAAGAAGTTCTTTGGTAATACTCTGTCCAGATTGGGATTATGTAACATTTACAGAAACAAGTTACTGATTTGAAAGATTTACACAATAAAGATACAAATTATATCTGTGGAAGGTGATAGATTCCAATGTACATCATGGAACTAATCAGGAAGAACCTGAATAAAGTCATAATCCTAGCCAGGACTGCATAGAAACAGTTCTGCGGCTGTTCCCACATTTGGTGGGAGCTACGTTCAGTGAAACGCAAAACCACTATCTTGCGGTTACCTCAGAACTGCTGTAGATTCAGAACTTCTCCAGGGATGGTGACCATGGCTTACTTTGAGTCTTGTTTGTGTCTTGAAAGCTTCACATTCAAAATACATAACATTGGTCAGTCCCACCTATTTTTGGATGCACAAATAAGTACAGATCAGCCAACAAACCGAGAGCAGATTTTCAAGGAATTTAATGAAACTGTAGCATACCTATGTCGTTGTTTTCCCTCCCAAACCCATTAGCACTGTTTGATAGAGTAATCCAGGCCACATCCTCCTAACAAGCAGTTTGGCTGAGTCCTGTTTGCTTGTTACACTTGTTCTTCAAGAACACGTGCATATCCTGACTGTCAATCTCCTGTTACTGCAGTGCTCTCCTTTAATAGGGCATCTAACATTTTGACCAAAAGAATGATTGTTTTGTACATGATCTTCTGCTCTATATAAACAAGAAGAAATAATTTCAGGGAAATAAAATATCAAGCCAGTGATGAATATGAAAGACAGAAAAATAGAATTTGTTTTGCTATTTATTTTTTATTTTTTCTCTGTTCGCTCTCTCTGAACACAGTCTATACTTAATATAAGCATCCATGAAGGAAGCGGACTAACCATAACTCAGTGGTGCTGGGATTTATCTTTAGCTTTGAGTACTGGAAAAAAAATTATAAAATAAAAGGAAGGAAAATGATTGCTTGAGTTATGGCAAAGAAGGAGCTTTCTGCTTTTCTTTTTAACAGACCCAATTTCTTTCTCCATTTGTCTTGCCATAATGACAGAGAAGAAATTAGAGGAAGGAAGAATGATAGGAACACAGAGGGAATTGAAAGAAAGAAAATGTGTTCTTTACAAGCAGAGAAAATGAAAACTATAGGAAGCATCAAGGAATAGAAATATAATAATGTATTTGTGTTGACTAATGTTTGATGATGATTCATCAAACTTTCAGAGTTAGTTTACAAATTCATAGAATCATCGAATGGTTTGGGTCGGAAAGGACCTTAAAGGTCATCTAGTTCCATCCCCCCTGCCATGGGCCGGCACACCTTCCACTAGACCAGGTTGCTCAGAGCCCCGTCCAGCCTGGCCTTGAACACTGTCAGAGATAGACCATCCAGAGCTTCTCTGGGCAACCTGTGCCAGTGCCTCACTACCCTCATAGTGAAAAATGTTTTCCTTAGATCTAGTCTAAATCTGCCCTCTTCTAGTTTAAAACCATCACCCCTTGTCCTATCGCTACAGGCCCTGCTAAAAAGTCTGTCCCCATCTTTCCTCTAAGCCCCCGTTCAGTCCTGGCAGGCTGCAATAAGGTCTCCCTGAAGCCTTCTCTTCTCCAGGCTGAACAACCCCAGCTCTCCCAGCCTGTCCTCACAGCAGGGATGTTCCATCCCTCTAATGATTTTTGTGGCCTCCTCTGGACCCTCTCCAACAGGTCCATGTCTGTCCTGTGCTGAGGACTCTGGAGCTGGACGCAGCCCTGCAGGGGGCAGAGAGGCAGAATCTCCTCCTTCGCCCTGCTGGCCACGCTGCTTTGGATGCAGCCCAGGACACGGTTGGCCTTCTGGGCTGTGAGCACACATTGCTGGCTCATGTCCAGCTTTTCACCCACCAGTAGCCGATTGATACCGGGCATTGTCCCAGCCCAGGTGCAGGACCTTGAACTTGGCCTTGTTGAACCTCATGAGGTTCACAGGGGCCCATTTGTTGAGCTTGTCCAGGTGCCTCTGGATGGTATCTCGTCCCTCAGGCGTGTCAGCTGCACCAATCAGCTTGGTGTTGTCTGCAAACGT
>NW_010557599.1:0-9217 GCF_000687285.1 Phaethon lepturus | reverse complement strand
TAATAATACTAATAATACTAATAATACTTATAATAGTAGTTTCTGTTGCTGTTGCTATTATTAAAATTGACTGCTAGTGGAGTAGAACAGTGCTGCACCAACCTCCTGCTCCAGGGAGACAAGTCCTTATTTTGAACTCAAAAGAGACAACATTGCTGGTGCTCTTGGACCTGCATGATCCTTAAGAGGTTTCTGTGAGGATACAGATGTCAGAGTGAGGGCTGAAGGAGCTTTTAACTTAGACAATCCAAGTCATCTTCAAATGGTTTCCTTCCTGAGACTCATATCTGTTACAATTTATACCAGAAATAGAAAAAGAATTGCGTGGATATTTTGTCATAAAACATTTCATTTGTTTACTTATTCTTTTGCCCCTTCACTTTGTTTCTCTCCTGTGAGAAGAAAGTCTCCTGAGTTTTCAGTTCTATTCTTAAACTGGGAATCCTCCAAGGAAGGTGTTGTTGCTGCTGCACCTTGGCACAGCCTGCACTATGTGCAGCCTCAACCCCTAACTACAACAGCTGGCTGGAAAACATGTTTTGACTGTCAATAGAGATAAAATCAAATGAGACAAAATGAAGATTTCTCAAAATTATCATGAGAACCAGAGTACTCATTGGAAAAGTCCCTGAGGGGAAGGAAATAGTCAAGATATTTAATTGATATACCAGAAAACCAGATGAAACAGCTGTATTTCCTGAATCAGAGTATGGGTAGGAATCTCACCATCTTGTGTCAGGCAAGTTTTCTGGCTGCTATACTACTAAAAATCGGAAAAGAAGAGAGAATTTTGTGTCTTCTTTAGATGAGTATGCTTTTTTCCATGTTGCAGCATAAAAATGTTCTACCAGTCATGAGGAATATTACCTTTCAGAAACTTAACTGGAACTACAACACCTCCTTTCCTCAGCTCTTTCTTTTTTTTTTTTTTTGTGATGAATATCAGCAGTTGTGATGAACTACAGACCTGTCAGTCTGACCTCGGTGCCAGGAACGTTATGGAACAGATCATCCATATGGAGCAATACAGGACAACCAGGCAATCAGGCCCAGTAAACATGGGTTTACGGAAAGCAGGTCCTACTTGACTAAATCTTTCTATGATGATGTGACACTTTTAGTGGATGAGAAAAAGGCTGTGGATGTTGTCTACCTGGACTTTAGTAAAGACTTTAACACCATTTCCCACAGCATCTTCCTGGAGAAACTAGCTCTTCATGATTTGGACAGGTGTACTCTTCACGGGTAAAAAACTGTCTGTACCACCGAGCCCAGACACTTGTGATGAATAGAGTTAGATCTAGTTGGCGGCTGGTTACCACTGGTGTTACACAGGGCTCAATATTGGGACCAGTTCTGTTTAATGTCTTTATCAATTCTCTGGATGAGGGGATCAAGTGCTCCCTCAGTAAGTTTGCAGAAGACACCAAGCTGGGTGGGAGTGTTGATCTCCTGGAGGGTAGGAGGGCTCTGCAGAGGGATCTGGACAGGCTGGATCAATGGGCAGAGGCCAGCTGTGTGAGGTTTAATAAGGCCAAGTGCCGGGTCCTGCACTTGGGTCACAACAACCCCATGCAACGCTACAAGCTTGAGGAGGAGTGGCTGGAGAGCTGCCCGGCGGAAAGGGACCTGTGGGTGCTGGGTGACAGCCGGCTGAACATGAGCCGGCAGTGTGCCCAGGTGGCCAAGAAGGCCAACAGCGTCCTGGCCTGTACCAGCACTAGTGTGGCCAGCAGGAGCAGGGCAGGGATCGTGCCCCTGTACTCGGCACTGGTGAGGCCGCACCTTGAATCCTGTGTTCAGTGTTGGGCCCCTCACTACAAGAAGGACGTTGAGGTGCTGGAGCGTGTCCAGAGAAGGGCAACGGAGCTGGTGAGGGGTCTGGAGCACAAGTCTTATGAGGAGCAACTGAGGGAACTTGGGGTGTTCAGTCTGGAGAAGAGGAGGCTGAGGAGAGACCTCATCGCTCTCTGCAACTACCTGAAAGGGGGTTGTGGTGAGGTGGGGGTTGGTCTCTTCTCCCAAGTAACCAGCAATAGGACAAGATGAAATGATCTCAAGAAAAAAATCCTAAAACAAACAAAATCCAAAAAAGAAAAAACTCCATAAATTTTATATGACAAGGGAAAGTTGTCATACATTGAGATGGGATGGCTCTGTCAGTTCACTGTAGTGGTATAAAAGTGTTCCTAAAACATGTCACATTGTCAAATTCCAACCTGAATGATTTAAAAAATGTCATGATATGCTGCCTGCTCATCAGAAGATGAAAGAAAAAGTTTTGGTTTGTTGTCTTCTTGTTTCACACAAAACCAATAATTGAAATCTATTAAGTGTATGTAATGTTAATTGAAATGCATTCCACTGTAAGAGACCAGGTATCAAAAGTCTCCTGCCTCTAACAATATTCTCTTATTTTGAAATCAGAAGATCTTTGGCTCAGTTTGCAGTTAAGTCTCTGAAATGCAGATGGCCTTACTCCATTAAATACTTTATTGTGATCTAATGGTTCCTCCCCTGGGTTCCGAAATTCAGTGTGAATGAGCTGTTAAAACTAACTGTGCAATGTAAGTGCTGAAAGTAAGACAAAAGAATTCTAAAAATTATGTTCCAAATCTCTTTTTCTCTCTCAGAATAAAAAAAAAAAAAAAAAAAAAAAAAAAAAAGAAAAAGGAATAAACTCTTCTTATTTATTGGAATTAGCTGCAACAGCACATTTAGGGAAAAGCAACCTCACACACTGTAAGAGCTGCTTATGATTTAAATGATTAAAGCATATTCTTGCTAAAATAAAAATGTCTTTTGTAGGTATCTGAAATAAACTCTTTCACCACGTTCATTCATGGTGTTGTCCTTGGAATTCTAATATAACAGTAGGATGCATACCTTGGTGTAACACATTTAACTTTGCAAAATTGCAACTCCAGCATTTATGCAGAACTGAAGCAAAAATAACCCCAAACAACACCTTGGTTATTACAGACTTCAAGGTAGGAACTTCAGATTTGCCTCTAAAAAGCCACAGTTGTAATGCTATCAGCTTTCTTCTACCAGAGCCCTTGTGTATTTTGTAGAAATTCAGTTTCAGCCTCATTTGATCAAGTGGTAGCTACACCAGGGAACACAGATTTCAAAGCCTGCAGCATATATTGCATGAGAATGAATCCTTCCAGCTTCCACAAACTGGCACACTGGTTTACACTTCACAGATGTTCCTGCAATGATTCAGGGTGCTAGTAAGTCTCGATATTGAGGGATGAGAGGCAAGGCAAACTTTGCTAAAGATTTCAAAGAACTGTTGTCCCCTTCTCTCTAAACAGCCCTTTAGAATGTTAAATGTGTTTAAGAGTGACTTAATGCTCCTATTAACGATCATCATTTAACTTTGCCGTCAAAGGAAGTACACACAAGCAGAACAATCTTTACTAGTGCAAGGCAGTCAGTGAGCAAGTGAGGAAAATAGGAATTATGCACAAGTGGAGAGACAGACAAACTCGAAAAGGAGAGAGGTGTGTGTTAACTTGGTTTTGTAAGGAACTGAGGTCTCTTCAATCAGACAGTCTCTCTTCCACCGACTGATTTCTTTCAAGTACACGTTTGCTGCTGGAAGTGGGATGGAAGCCACTGAAGGCACCAAAATCTGATATCCGAGTTGCTAGTCAGGCTCCTCCTCACTCTCGAGTGCAAAAGCATTTTACAAACCGGTGTAGGGGGCAAAGCATGGGGGTAAGCAGAGTCACGGACTCTCCAGATGCTCATCGTCCTCTCTCAAGAACTGCAGGTACCTCATAGTCCTCTGGCAGAGGGACCTGCGCTCACCTGAAAACAGCGATCTCACAGCATCCCACCTGTTGGCACACCGTCTCCAGCAGAAACCAATTTGTGACCATACCAGAAGACCCTTTGCATGCAGCTTGCTGTGAGTGACACTTTATAGGGGTGCATCTTTGCCTTGCTACCTTTACATCAGCAGTGCAGAGGAGTGACATTAACGCTTAACTCGGACCTTCCTATGTAGAAAGTGGAGGAACCGTGTGTTGTTGGTGACGAACTGTCTGCAGAGGCAGTGAACAAGGCACACGTGCATTAGCACTCCACTTCTACATATCTTACTGCTGCTGAAAGAACCACCATTCACCATTCCCATAAGCCTAAACTGCTTCCTTTCACAAGTGGGCAGGGAATAATTTCAGCTGAAATTAACCAGCATCTAGTTCCACCACTTCAGTGGCGTGCAGAAGGATATGTAGAACAAAATGTAGGAATACCTAATTTCAGAGGTTGCTCTCACACCTTAGCCTGTGCACCTTTCTCCTCTTTTATGTTCTTGTGCACATTACACATTCATATTATGGGTGGCAAAGGATTCATTTTAACGGGTACTCAGACATTTAACCATTGAACAGGGTTCTTAAATATCTGTCCTCTGTAGACAGTAAAGGCTTATTTCCAAGATAAAAGAAAGGGATTCAAACCCAATTACAGCACTGGTTTTGTTGCCTCCTTTCTCTAAATACTTAAAAAAGCACAAAACATGCTACGGACAAGGGAAAGAAAAAGGTTGTGGGTTTTTGGTTGTTTGTTTGGTTTTTTTACACGGAGTGTGTTTCCTGTGTTGCACATCCACTTTTCTCCCTTTCCTGTGATGAAGCATTACATGACACTTCTTTTGAACCAGAAAAGTTTGAGGGAAGCAGGATCTTCCATGCTTTACGCAACAAAAACCCACTTTGACTTAAATGGAAACCTTGCATGTTCAATAACTGGGGGATCAGGCTCTGTCTGCAAAGAGATAAAAGAATGAATTGTTCCCTTTTTCAGAGGCAGTGTCATCCAAAAGAATAATTCTGGCAGTGTCGCGGTGGCGGTGATAGACAGATGTAGTATCTGTTCTTTCCTCCAAGGCAAATACATGCCGATGACTTTTAGAATCAGAGTTGTTGGTTATGGTGAATGGTGTATGACAAGTCCCTGATGAACAAAGTACATATTATTAGAAAACATTATGGAAAGTTCTACTCCTTGTGTGCAGCAGTGGCTTTTTATAGCCCTAATTATAATTGAGGTGCCAATATAATCTCTGCCTGTACACCCTGGGCTCTGAGCTCGTCCGGATCACTCACTTTAAGGCAGCTCAAATCTGGCTAGTGCTTTGATGGGAGCCAGTGATAGAGCTAATCTCCTATGCAAAGCTGGTATCCAAGATACCCTAAAGGTGTTACAGGGTAATTGACAAGTTACATTTATGTTTACTAGATGACTTCTAAAATTGGCAAAAGGCTGGTAAATAGTAAAGAATAAGCTCTTACTCGTTTACTACTGCAGTACAGATGGGAGTTACTCGGTTTACCTTTTGTGTAACAAATATTAAACCTTATGTCACTACTATTAAACATGGAGCATTATTACATTTCTTATGCTAAAAATGTGTTCATTTTGTGCATTAAGATTTGCTGTTGTTGTTCTTACACTGTTGGCTTTTTATCTGAGAACAGTACGGCAAATTGCACAATCTGGCAATTATAGACATTTTTAATGGCTATATTTTTTTTCTGTTTGATGTACTGCAGGACTTCAAAGGGTTAATTTGAGCATTTGAGGTAGCACAGGAAATAATGCAGACAAAAGATGAGGAAAAATAAGGTACTAATGAAAGGAAGATGAAGGGAAAAAATGGGGACATTATCAGCTGTGGGATAGCTCTTGCCTAGCGTCAAAGCAGCTGACAATGTTGTGTTTTCCTTTTGAAAGTTAGCATTTGATCTGCCTCTCTGCTCTACCTCTTCCATTCCAGACAATCAACCGGGATCCTTAACCTAAGCATGGGGTGTTGCAGATTTAGACAGTTTTGACAGTCCCTATCTGGTAAGGCAGAATTCTGCTAGGCAGAATTTCCTGGTAAACAATGTTGACCATTTAAATGGAAGAAGTTAAAAAAAATGGATGCAAAAGAGTTCTTGACCCTGAGTGATCAGTAAACAAATAAAATAAATAGTTGGATATTTAAGTGCAGCTAATTAAGATCCAGCAGAAATTATCCTGAAGTATGGAAACAATTTGGAAAATGAAAAGCAACCTTTGTGTCCTATGTTCACACAACGGATGGCAGAAAAAGAAAGATAGGATTATTATCTGGCAACTCTTGAGCCCATTTCAGTACTAAATTCCAGAACATAAAGAACATGATGAATTCACATGACAGAAAGAAGAATTTTGCATTACAGATAAATATCAAAATACAAATATAAAAATGTAACATTTATAGAGAGTATATAAATATTAAAATCCATATAAAAGGTGAGAATGTCAGCTTGAGCTGAAATGCCTTGCGTAATTCCAGTCCCATCTTGTCCGTATTTCAGCCAAGTGCCTTCACCATTGGGAAGTCATTAAGGATTTGCTGATATGTAAGCAAATAAGAGAAAGAGAATCTTCAAGATGTCTTGAGTCCTGGGTTTTCCCATATGAAAATTATGTTTACGTACCTGTAATATAAATGGTAGCAGAGTCAGAAGGCAGTTTTCCCCACTGCCACAAGGCAGTTTCTTCAAGAAAGGTGTGTACATCAAATGGCAGAAATCCACCATTTCTGAACTTTAGAGGACAACGAAGGACACCAGGTCAGCGTCTTCACCAAGAAGGTCATGTCAAGGATCAGTCACTGTAGGTGGAGAATGCTGTGACATGCTGCAACCACAACAACCCAGATGACAGTGCTGTTGATGAGGCACTGAAGAACTGTGGGCCCACAGCACGATAGGATGAGGAGTCTTCAATAAAACTCAGGCTAGCACGGTAAATAGGCTTGGCTTATATTATCTCAGAAAATCTCTATTAAGAAAACCTAGATGCAAATAATTACCACATTTGAGTTGGGAGGAAGGAACAGTCTGTACCTCGGAGCCATTCTCACAGCATCGAGCCGGAGCAGGGTATTGCATTGCTCTGTGCTAAGAAAAACGATTGGGCTAGAAGAAATGTGGATGAAGGGGAGCTCCTGCAGCATTCCTTAGTCAGGGTCCTTCCCAAAATACAGGGGAGCAAGCAGGGGGAAGGAGCACCTGAAGAGGAGCCCAGCAGAGTGGGGCAGCAAGAAAGTTGCAGGAACAGCCCGATTACTCTGAGGTGGGGAGATAGATCTTGTTGAATAAAACTCACTCAAAATCTGAAAACAAAAACGCATTGCACTTTAGGTAAGAACCAAACATAAAAGCTTTTTGTTGTTTCATCCCTTTTGGCTGAATAAACAAAGCCTGGCTTTGAAGAAGCTATTTCTGTGTCATTTTAATCAGCTGTTAGTCACAGGCTCTCAGTGGAAAAAGGCTTCCCAGTACCAAACGTAGTTAGGGCCTTCAGATTTATCCTAATTGGGGAAGTAAAGGGGCTGCATCACGGGATTATTCCCTCAAGAAAAATAAAAAAGGCAAACCTGCCACTTGGGGGTGCAGGCATGCTGGGCTGCCACAGCAGCTAAAGTGCAGCGTGCCTTGTAATTATGACAGCTGGATTCTTGGTTGTAAAACAGAGATAAGCAGTAAAATTAGCACCGTTGTGGAGAAATGATGCATTAATATCAGAAGCTTTGTTAAGCCTTACCTAAATTTCCACTGCCTCTTTACTGATAGTAAAGCAACCCTCGAGGAGAAATAGAAATATTTTCTTTCCAGACAGTAGTTCTTCAGGGAGATCTCTGGCATTGAAACTGATGCGTAAAATCCAAGTTGCTGTAGAAGTAGTGATGCAATCGCGGAGTATGTCTGCGCAGCAAAAGGAAGGCATAATTGTAGCCCAGTTCAAGAGCTGCCAGGTGAATTATGCAAGCACATGGAACAGTGAAGACAGTGAAAGTTTTGGTGAATGCTACCAGCTACTGCATGTCCAGAGAGATATGTTGGACTAAAGCCTGTGCTAAGATATCTTCTCTGCTAGCATGGGCTTCATTAGTGTAGGGGAGATTTTTTTTCTTTATCTGTCCTAACCTGCTGGATAATTATGCAGTGCCCCACTGCTGGCGGCTGAGTGCCACCAGAGAGGCTCGCACCTCCGTGATGGGTGAAGTGCATGCTTGGTGTGTGCACCTGCGCTCTGTATGCAAGCAGAAAACGCTCTGGGATTCTGGGTGCAAAATGCTCTTTATCAAGGTGTGTTATTTCTGGTAATTTCAGATCTTAACCAGTGCAAAAAGCTTGATCCTTTTAATTCTTGCCTGACAAGGCACTGTGCTGAAACTGAAATACTTCCAACGTCAGAAAAAAATGCGATTAATTGCAAGCTCAGATGTAAAACTAGAGCTTTAGCGAAGGGCTGTCACCCTGCCACTTACAAGCATTTAATGGTAGACAAAGGGCTTGTAAAATGAAATGCTGGAAACTATTGTGAGATGCTAGCCAAAGTAGCCAACAGATCAGACGACTTAACGGGTCGTTTCCACTCTTAATTTCATGTTGTCTCTCCCCGTCACGCAACCAGCCCGGACATTCAGGTTGTAGCTACAGAAATGCTTCTGAACAGCCTAATGCTGTTAAGTGCATTCTTCTCACTCAGCAGTTGCATTAACGTTTAATATAATATTAATATAGGCTCTTTTACTATGAGGGCATGTAGAGGGGATACAAATTACAGACATGAAATGTCTGAAGAGTCTGTTGACTCCCGTTGGGCAATTAGTACTTATTTCACTCTTGTAGCTGTATATACTCAGGTAGGAAAAAAATATAATAACAATGTGAGTAGTGGTCTGCACGGGACCTTTTCGTCTTCTGCCTTGGACTACTTCTGAAATTTCACCACGCCTTGTGTTCTTGCTCCAATTTCCTTACAGCAGCGGGCAGGATGACATCCCACTCGGGGAAGGAGGTGGAAGAACGGACATTTCCATTTCATGTAAGTTCCCTATCTGGATGTTCAGAAAGGATTTTAAGTCGGTAGCTAAAGCAGCGCACAGCAAAGTGCAGGGTTTAAACGAGACCTACAAGACAAAAGTTTGCGGAGGGTAAAATTACCTCTGTGAACCGCGCCGGCCTGCCTCCATTCCCTAGAAGAGGGCAGCTGCCCACGGGGACAACGACTAAGCCACGACGTCCTAGTTTGCCGCGGAAGAGGAACGCCGGGGGCGCAGACCTGACCCCGTTCCCCAGACCGCGGTCCCCGCGCCCGCGACCCCGGGGCAGAGGAGCAGGGAGCGGGCTTTGGAGAAACGGCTCCGGCAGAAGCCAGC
>NW_010557598.1:2180-2571 GCF_000687285.1 Phaethon lepturus | reverse complement strand
AGCGCCTAACGCTTGCCGCGACGGCTGGGATGCGCCTTGCCCGGATTTAACTGCGCTTTTCCGTTGCCTCCTCTCGATTCTCTCCTATTTATTGCCACTCAGCGTCCGCGTATCTGTCAAGGCGGCCGGTGGTGGCCCTGCTCTCTCCTCCTTCAGTGAAAGGGCAAAGAATGCGCTGGATGCCAGGGAGCAGCAGCCACAGAGGCAGGCTGGTGTCCTACAGCGGGCAAAACTGTGTGGCCTCCCCTTGTCCATCGCTTGTTTGGTTTCTTCTTCTGGCCCTGGTTGACGGCTGCTTGCCTGGGACCTGGGCAGCGCCGCAACCAGTAGCCCAGGGTGGCGGGAGAGGTTGGCAAAGCCCCGATGCCCTGGCTGCCGCCGGGGTTTTTTT
>NW_010557598.1:378-2145 GCF_000687285.1 Phaethon lepturus | reverse complement strand
CAGGGGATGGGTTTTGGCATGCGGAGCCCAGCCCGAGGTCGGTGCCTCTGTCCTCCCCCTTGGCTGTGGTGTGGCACATGGGCTGGGGCCAGCCTGAGCGTGTGCCTTGGGGGTTCCTGTGCTTTCTCAGCCGGCTCAAATAAGCGCGTAATTGTCTTTTCCATTTATTCCTCAAAGGGAGGCTTAAACCTCATGGAAACTTCGGAAAAACTGAGCCCCTAGCAACACAGCCCAGTGTGAATGGCTGGCTTCTTTCTAATGCCTGAATGGCTGAAACTTTTTCTATCTAGATCTATTCAGGAGGAAAAATGAATATTTAAATGCCATAGAGCTGTTTTTGACATTAACAAGAACTGATTTTTGTCAAAAGCACAGAAATAGCCCCAACCTTCCAAGTAATGAATCTTCATGGCACACAGAGAGGAAAATTCAAAGAACGAACCTTGTTTATAAACTTCTTCAGTAAATACTTTTAAATGACAAGCATACAGTAATTCTAAACTGGGTGTGATTTACTATAGTCTGAACCAGACATTTAGCGGAGAGACGTCTGAAGGAGAAGGCAGCATGTGGGTAATCTGAGGATTGTAAAAGTACAAAAGAGTGCAGTAAATCAGGCCGTGAGGGGTCCGGGACGGTTGGCGTAGGGATCCAGCCCCCCAAGACCGTGGCAAGGATGAGAAGACGTGTCTTGCCTTAGACTATCTCTGCTGTGAGATGGAAGTGGGGACTGAGCGATGGCTGAGTTGTAGACCAGCCTGCTCTGAGCATCCCCGTAAAGAAACAGAGAGTGCTCCACACAGCTCCCGCGAGCCAGCATAACCCCTCTGAGGCTCCTCTGCTTTCCTCCATTAATTTTGTATTGCTGGAGAAGAAGGAAACACTGGAAGGCAAAAGTCTGGTGAAAGAGGGGCTCAGCCCACGGGCGTCCTGCCACACTTCTCTGTGCCCCATGTATTTAAAAGCCTTTCAAGAGCCTCCAGCCACTATCCGCATCCTCCAGCAGACAGAACCGGGCTCCCACTCGCTTTTCTTCGAGCAGCAGCTGAGGGGAAAATGCACATTCCCCCACCTGCTACCTCAAACACAGAAGTTTCACCCTAATTTACCTGAATAAAGATGGGTGGTTAGAAGAAGAGGTTAAATAATAGCTCCAGGTAGGCTTTGCAGGGGGGTCTGGGCTCTGGTGGACTGCAATATGGAAGTTCTGTTTAAAGAAATAATTTATTGCTGGGGGTTTTTTTCCTCTTGAAGCAGTGGCTGGTCAGGCCTTTTGGGGCAATCGTGCTGTTCCCTGTTTGGAGATCGGGCATAGGGCTCAGCGTGGGAAGTGCAGAATGCTTACATGGGGATACTGGGCTTGCTGGCTCCTGCATCAGAGATGTTCAAATCTGACGACGTGGCCCTCGTGGGATCACGTCACATGAAGTCCCCTAGAGCTGCCTGCGAGAAGAGGGTCTGGCTGCCGTGGGAGGGCAGGGGGAAAGACTGTTCGGAGCCTGTGGCTGCTCCAGTGCTCTGGGCAACCCCCTGGGAGGGTCTGAGCTCTCTGGCTTTGGTGCCTTTCTGAGTCTGAACTCAACCTGGGAGCACCTCCTCGAGTGCGGAGGGGGAGGTGGAACGATTTAGTGTCATTTTGGCCAGAAGGCTAACTGCCCCTGCTGCAAGTCTAGCTCTTGTGTAGGTGAGCACAGGAGTGTCACAAAGGAGTATCCTCGTAGTACAGAATTACAGGGCTATAAGTATTTGTCCAGCCAAGCTCTGTGG
>NW_010557598.1:0-341 GCF_000687285.1 Phaethon lepturus | reverse complement strand
CTCTTTAGCCATGAACGCTGCAGTGCCTCAGCTGGAATGGCTGGCTAGTCATTGTACAGGGACTTCTTGGAGTAGGGGTAGGGGGTCAGAGGTAAGTTTTATTTACTGCAAGCAATTTGTTCTCCACTGTCCTTACAAAGCGCTGCTCGAACCTGTGGTGGGAGTAGGGAGGCTGCAGAGGGGAGAGGGCGTGCAATAGGAATACTCTTTTGTAAAAGGTAGAAAATGCCTGAAAGGATGCTTTGGGGGTTAAGGGGGACTGTATGGGGTGGGAGCGTGCCGGCAGCACCCACCGGCGTGGCCGACCCCCATACGAAAATCGTCCATTCGTCCCCTCTTTC